>NW_024581764.1:0-116899 GCF_017639235.1 Corvus kubaryi
AAGGAAAGGAAAGGAAAGGAAAGGAAAGGAAAGGAAAGGAAAGGAAAAGAAAGGAAAGGAAAGGAAAGGAATATAATCCATGGCAAAACATAAAAATTTAATTCAGAACAAAATTTTAGATAAATTTCATCTTCTTAAAACCCACAGAAATATATTTTCAATGTTCAGAGAAAGATCTCACACCAAACATCCTGGTGGTGCTACAGACAAATGATAATAATTTTAATTATATATTTTCCACATTGTATTTTTATTTTTGTGAATATAATAAAATGCTTAATTTACCAATATTTATAATAACTATTACATATAATTGTAATATTAAGTACTAAACATTAAATATTTTATTTTCCAAGTGTTTAGGGCAAGGTTGGACAGGGTTTGAGGCAAGCTGGGATAGTGGAAGGTGTCCCTGCCCTTGGCAGGGGTGGGACAAGATGGGCTTTATGGTGCCTTCCAACCCAAACCATTTAGGGTTTTGTGAATCAATAATCCTTTATATTATTATTATTATATTTTTAGTATGTATTTTATATCATATATATTATAATTCACATATTTCAATATTTTCTTTCTCTGGCCCATATTTCCATAAAATAAAAAGCAAACCAAAACAGCAACAAAAAGCCATCAGTGGTAACAAACCACCGATAAATCCACCACATCAGCGTCATGGGATCAGTGTCACGGGATGAGTGTTCTCCATGACCCAAACTGAGGGACTGGTGAACATAATTCTGTTAAAAAGGAAGGTGCTCTAGGGATAAATCACCCAGCAGGAATTTCTAAACCCCATCCCACTTTTCCCAATGCTGCCACAGCAGCTCAAGATAAAGATGATCAGCCCCAAACTAAAGCACCACGGAATTATTATTGGGATCTCTTTGCAGGAGGAAGGACTAATGGGAATTGTGCAGATTGCATTCCCTTTCCTGCTGAAGGCAACCAACCTCCACCACCCAGAGCAAAACCTGAGCAGGTTTTTTTCAGCTGTGGAAGAGCCACTCAGGTTTGAATTTATTTCCAAATTGTTGATTGCTTCAAGATTTAGAGCACAAGTTTCTCTTCCACATCATTACAGGACAAGCAGCCCAGCATCATTTTTAAAGGCACACAAAATTTTTCATGGATTTTAATGGCTTTAAAGGCAGAATAACTCTACTGCTGTATAACATCATCATCTGATGAGAAAGGCTGTTCTAAAAGCTCTGCCTCCATTCAGACATTCCCAATCCCACTCCTCCTGCTGATGTCCCATCCCTGGGTTGGGATAAACTTCCTGAGGATCTCCTGGGTTCCTTTGCCTGCCAATTTTCAGGGCCCCTCTTTAGAGTCAGCAGCACAAGGGGGTCCTGAGGCTGCCCAGCCTCAGGGGCTGCTGCTGTTCAAATCATTAAATACCCCTTAATACAAGAGATTTAATAGAGCTCTGTCTGTACTTTGTTCACTTTGAACCCATCCCCTAAAAACGAGTGCTTAGGAGCACTATAAAATCAGTAGCTGGCAATCTCTACATACAGGACTACCTAGAAAAGCACTGGAAATTTTTTAAGGCAGCTTCTTCAGGCAAAGGGAAGTGGCTGCAGGATTTAATTTGCGCTGTTTGATTTCTTGTTTCTTTAAACTTTTGCCAGAGGTGATGGGGATGCCAAACGCACATTTTTTTGGTGTACTTTAAAATCCAAATAAATACAAATAACATATGCTTGGGTTTGGTGTTTCCCCTACAAATTTTTTTTTCCCCCAGTAGAAAAAGCAGTCAGTAGGAAAATAGGTATTTCCAGTCTGTCATGAGAGCAGCCACAACGAGGAATCAGCAAATCTCTCTTAAAGAATCACTTACAGAGGGATTGGGAGATGAAGAGACATTTGCCTGCACTTGAAGAGATTTGTAATCAGTGGTGTTCTTTTGTGCTGGATTGATGCTTCCAAAAGTACATTTGCTGGAGCGCCGGTGTTTAATGCTTCAGACTGAAAAAACAAACAGGAACGAGCAAAAACAGAGCAGAATGCTCAGATGATCAGCTTCCTTGTAAAGGTCCTCTTTGGCTCACTTGAATTCACTAAGTACTCAAATATAACTTCTAAGAAGCTTCATGACAGTGGTCTGAAGTTTGGCATTCATTCACTCCATGGGAAAATTAGATTATTTAAATATAACCTTCATGAAAACTGTCCAGGATACCTTAAAATCAATATTTGTAAAGCAGAATATTTAAAAGCCAGCAGTTATAATTAGAGCATCAGTTCATTATATCTGCACGTACGGCTTAAATTCCTTAAATTCTTGGAATATTTTTAAGCATAGCCTGAAGTATTCAAAGTTTTTACACCACCAGAAATTTCTGCTTACTGGAAAGGAAATCAAATGTGGGTTTGATTAATTGGTGTAGTCACATATTAAAAACTTTTGCTTCTTATCCCATTAAAAGTAACACTAATGAGCAATGGCTGTGACCTTCAAGGGGAAAGCCACGTGTGCTTCAACCCCTCAATATTTACCACCCAAATTTAATCTTTATAATGGACACCTTAAAAGGAATCTGATAGGAAATACTAAGAGCTGCTCCAAAAGTAAAACACTTAAGGAAGATTTTGATTAATGCCTCGTGATTAATCAATTGATTAATACAGTTTTCAATACAGATGTGAGGACAGTGTCTACTTTAATCAACCCTCCTGAACATGGTGAAGACAAATGATGTATTTTTGAGTCGACTGAAAAAACAAAGCCCGTTTTAGCAGTTATGTAAATTACAAGTCAAGCCTTCCTTACAATGCCCAGATTTTCCCTTTTACAAAAACCTTACACACAGGAGCTGTTAATTAGGTAATTGTCATCCTTTTGGGAAGGAACTTGCTATGAACCTAAAAGTAGTCCCACTTTCAGCCAAATGAGTGCACTTCTTTAAAGAAATTGTTTTAGAATTGCACTGTAATCCATATTTAAAGTCCCTCTCCCTGATATTTCTTTATTCTGAGACTGTTTCTAATTTGTGATTATGCTTTCTACCATACTAAAACTGAAATCTTTATTCTAGTCAAAAATAATCACCCCATAATTACTGTGACAAACTGCCCAAGCTGTATCATTGTGGCCATTCCGACTAATGATATTGTATTAGAATGCCGAGCAATAGACTTCAAATGGAAAATATAATTATGTGCATTAGTTTGTCTAAGCATTTATAAGATCACATATCCATCAGTTATCAGGTCTCATAAAAAAAGCCATATATCACTGTCACTGCTGGTTTTGTTATTGGAAATGGGGGCTGTTATGAACTCTGCTTAGGATGTGTGGCTCAAATTCCATTTTTTCTGTTGTCCAGTAAATCCTTGTGAGCTGAAGTCCTACAAAATGAGCAGAATTCTCAGCTGATGGCAGGGGAAAAAAATTATTTGACTGTCTCACCAAACTTTAACTCAATGTTTATGGTGCCAAATAATCCTGGAGATGTGTCTGACTTTACTGTGCACAAAGTGGTTCACAGAATCATGGAATCTTTCAGGTTAGAAAAGCTCTCCAAGACCATGGAGTCCAGCCTGTGCCCAATTCCCACCTTGTCAACAGCTCAGAGCACTGAGTGTCACATCCAAGAATTCCTTGGACACCTCCAGGGATGGGGACTCTAAACCTCCCTGGGCAGCTCTTTCCAGTGCCTGAGCACCCTTTCCATGGAGAAATTCCTGATACTGTCCAACCCAACCCTCCCCTGGCCCAGCCTGGGGCCGTTCCCTCTCCTCCTGTCCCTGTTCCCTGGCAGCAGAGCCCGACCTCCCCGGCTGCCCCCTCCTGTCAGGGACTTGTGCAGAGCCACAAGGTCCCCCCTGAGCTCCTTTGCTCCAGGCTGAGCCCCTTTCCAGCTCCCTAAGGAATTCTCCAGCCCCTTCCCAGCTCCCTCAGCCGCTCCTGGGGCTCCAGGCCCTTCCCAGCTGCGTTCCCTTTCCTGAATATGCTCCAGCCCCTCAGTGTCCTTCTTGTTAGAAGGGGCCCAGAAATGACCCCAGCACTGGAGGTGCCTCACCAGCGGATAAATCCTGGCTGAACATCTCCGTACCTCCAGCTTCCAAAGCTAAGGAAATGCCTGAGCACCCTCTGAGCATCCTGAGCAAGCTGAGCACGAACCCAGCTTCACCTTGGCAGAACTGCAGTTCTATTTCACTCAGGCTCCTTCTCTACACACTTTGCTTTCCTTTGGAAAACCTGAACAGTTTAGGACCCTGGTAGGGAGAGTTCTTTCCAGTCTAAACAATTCCACGATTCCATGTCAAGGAGGATATGCAGAATCATAGAATAACAGAATGGTTTGGGGTGGAAGGGATCTTAAAGCTCATCTCCTTCCACCCCCAACACCTTCCACTATCCCAGGCTGCTCCAAGCCCCGTCCAGCCTGGCCTTGGACACTTCCAGGGGTCCAGGAGCAACCACAGCTTCTCTGGGCACCCTGTGCCAGGGCCTCCCCACATATCATCACACAACAAGGAGAAGTTATTACGTCACCTATTACCACATCACAATGATGAGTTACCCTCAGGAAGTATAAATAACATTTTCCTCCCTCTTTTTGGGTCATCTGGGCTGCATCTCTGCGGTTCCGACACCCCGCTGAAATAACATCGCGCTGCATTCTGGTGCCAGTATAAATTTCAGCCATCCAAACAAGGCTGTGTATTTGAACTGACAAAGAATAAATTATTTGCATCTGGCATAACTGATGGTTGTGTCAAAGCCCTGTCTTATAATTCTTAATCTTATAGATGCCTGTTTACTTGTGCATAAGATAGCAGCGCTGAGTCTCTTCCCAGAACAATTATCAAGTTATTGCTACGGGCGAGCCTGGAACTTCCAGGGGAAGCCACATGAAAATGCAGCCAACCCGGAGCAGGCTGAAAGGGAAGTACTGAATTAGAGCTCACTGCTCTGCTTTCCTCCTCTGTGCTCCCAGGAAAATGGGAATCGGAGGGTGCCAGGCGGGCACAGAGCCGCAGGTGTGTCTTTGCTTCCGTGTGCTTCCCAGGACAAGGACCCCAAATATCAGAGGAGAAATGTCACCCATCCTCCTCCACAGGCTGAGAAGATTCTGGGATAATCTACATCCTATGATACAGGATATTTTTTTTAAATGAAAACTACTTTTCAATGAGCAAGGAGTTGATTTTTTGAGTGGTTTCTTTACGGCTGCTTTTAATTAATAACGGTTTTATACGTTTAGAAAGAAAATCCAGCAATGCAGACCTGGAGAATGTTTAAGATACGTTGTTTTCCCAGGAGAATTTTCAGTGATTTTTATTAATCCTGTAGTTTGCAATGGCTGGGTTTTATATGATGTTGTGTGGTTTATATTTATATTTGTATTTAACCTATTGTATTTGATTCTCAAATATGCAACAAAAGACATGAGAACCACAAGCCCTCAAAGGAACCTTCACTGCTCCCACCTGTTTTACCCCCATAAAGAACTGGGGCTCGATTCGGAAAGATGAATAGGCCATGAAATTCCTGCCTCTTTATTAGCAGAATTAATTTTAAAGGGTCAATGTACATCCTAGAAAATTTGTCTCATATTAAGATGTCCAGATGTTTTTGGTCTCTCTGTCTGACATTCCCACCATCAGAATAAATTGTATTTCCAGCCTAATGCAATAGATAAGAGAGAGGAATAAATCTCATCCAGTTCAGTTGATAAAATTAACATGCTGATGATATTTTAATGTTTCCATATAATCAAGAGAGCACGGATCATGCCTCCACCAGTTCCAATGTAATTCTCTTCTTTAATCTTTTCTCAAGGAAGGAAAAAATCGAGCATTAGAGAGGAGTATGCAGCGAACAGCGAGTGCTCCAGCCTTGGGGCGAGTCGTTTGCGATGCGGTTGAGCAGCTTTGCCCAAAGGTATCGCAGAGCAGCAACCAGAGGCTGGGGTCAGCACCAGCCTTGCTGCAGTGCCACCGTGTCTCTCACTCATCAGGGCTGCTGGTGGAGCAGCTCCACTGAGCTGGAGAATGGCATTAGCATCTCAGAGCCACTCAGCGGCCGCACGACCTTGCACAGAGGGCAGAGAATCATCCTTGGCTCACACAGAGGGAATGGGAGCGGCTCCAGGCCTAAGGCAGGCGGAGTGTGGCCCAGAATTGCTGGAGCAGGACAGTGGTACAGGGCAGGTGGAAATAAAACTGTGTTTTGTGACCAGACAAAGTAAAGACATCAAAGGCAGAGGAGACAGAAAGCAAAAAAGGGGGAAGGAAAAAAGGAGAGGAGAGGAGAGGTCTCTGTACTGAACCTAAGAATTATTCCTACTTGGCAGAAACCATTGGTCTGTGGTGGAATTCTTCAGGCAGAAGACTGTAGCTGAAGGGGTTTAAAGACCCAATTCCCACTACATTTTGATGCTCTTTGGGTATTTAACTGATTCACAAAGCCTTAAACTCCTGGCTTTGGTCTGTACTCTACGAAATATCAGGATGCATCCCCTTCACATATTTGCAAGGGAAACATTCATCAGGTCCAGGAATAAATGGGACACATCAACAATCCCGATATATTCATATAATCTCCCTACTGTGTGTACTCAGCTTCCTTTGGCATCGTTAAAAATAGAAATGTTATATGAGGAAATTATTGTAACATTGTTATAAGTTATTGCAATGATTGTATCGTTACAATTATTGTACATACGGTTAAAAACTAATTTCAAGAAACAATGAAAGATCATCCAAACTGAAAAACAGGGAAGCTTCATTTTTGTTATATGAATACTTGATTCCAAAATAATTCCTGTGTCTTTGCAGGTGGTCTGTGAGCCGGGCAGAAACCTGCTCAAGAGGAAGGCAAAGGCAGAGGTGACACAGAAAATGTCCTGCTGAGGACTCACAGCTCTGTTTTGGCCAATGCAAGACCCAGAGACAACCCACAGAACAACCATCTCCAGAAGGAATTTCTACAAGGAAAGGGTTGCGAAACATTGCCAGGGGCTGCCCAGGGAGGTTTGGAGTGCCCATCCCTGGAAGTGTGCGAGGAATGCCTGGACATGGCACTCAGTGCTCTGGGCTGGGGACAAGGTGGGCACCGGGCACAGCTGGGACTCCATGACCTTGGAGCTCTTTCCCAACCTCAACGATCCTGCGATTTCCACATCAGGAAAGTGAGACTGCAGAAGGGTGTTTTGGGGATGTAGGAGGATGAGGTAGAGGATGCACAAGTTTGAATCTCAGTTATATTCTACAAAGCCTTAAAAACCATTCCCATTTTCCTCACGCACTTACAATTCCACCCTCCCGCCAGCATTTCCCAGCCTTGGGGAGAAGAGGAGAAGGACCAAAGCTGTGCCATCCCCCCAGAGCTCTCACACGTGCCCAGAGCTGCCCAACACGTGTGTTCAATGCTGCAGGGGCAGCATCCTCACCCCTGTGCTCGTCAGTCATGGCTCTGCAGTGATCTCAGAGCTCCTGGAGCAGCACAGCGCGGCTCAGACACCGCGGAACCGCTCGGAGCTGTCAGCACATTTCCAGCAGATTGATGGCTCTGAAGACCTCCAGTGTAGAGGGTAATGTTAAGGATCTGCAGTTACTCAGCTGAAGCTGAGATGAGGGATGCCTCCTTTCCAGGCCTGGTTATTGAATTTGAAAACCCTCATAGGTTTTGCTGTCACTGGTGTTGCTTAAAACAGACTGCTATAGGAATGAGTTAAAAAGGAACCACTGGGAAAAGAAGTTTAAAGGAAAAGGAAGATGTATCTTTATGGTTTTCAGGTTAACGCAGCGACAAAAAGATAAAGTTTCACCGTATAGTAAAAAAAAATAATCTTTGTGTTAGATTCTGGTCCTCAGAACAGCTTTTTTTACAGCCAAAAAACTCCTTAGTGTAGAAGTAAGCTCAGAGCCAAAACATTTTATTATACAAAAGTTTACCATAAGCGGAAGCTACTCTGAACTGAAATGCAATTTGCATATTCTATTTCACTGATTTTACTTTATTTCCTAATGAATAGCCTTCAACAGCAGGTAAAAAACTGAAGATAGAAAGCAGACTGTAAATAAGTGCCAAGTCAAAGAAACATTAAAAACCAGACCAGCAAAAAAAAAAAATTAAATTTTTTTCTAACTTGCTACATTTGAAACACAAAGAACTATCTATTTTCATGTAATTACTTCTCATTTTCTCTGTGAAACCATTTCTATTCCTGAAGTAAGATACACTATTAACCCTCTGCCTTCCCAATCCCACACACTCCTTCACTCACCCGCCTACAGCTCCATGAACTGATCATGCTGCACATTTGGCCTTCATTCTTCGAGGTATCTTGGTGTAACCAACACTTCGTGCAACTTAATGAGAATAAAATGGCAAAAAAATGGGAATGGGAACTTATGAAAAATCTCTGAGTGACAAATTTAGTTCTTAAGTGGTGAACCTGGCTGTACGTCTGCAAGTTCATGAGAAATGTGGTACTAAAAAATAATAATATAATCCTGAATACGTATCTCTCCCTTGGGACTGGTTTCTTTGCACCAGAAAACAACGTCTTTATTAAAGAACAAGTCCATTTTTCATTAAGCATCAGGAAGTAGCCAGAATAGTCTGGTATAGCTGGAAGGGAAAGCTTCCCCCTAGAAAGAACAGTTTGAGAAGTGCTTCTTTTCTGAACTTTCATCTGTGACTTAAAACCGAGAGTTGTCATCTCATTTGATGCTGCTGACTGGGAGGTCCATGGGGAAAGCAGGATTTAGTGAATTTTGTTGGGAATTAAGTGCTTACATTTCTTCTCCAGAAGCATTTGCCTTTGCAGAAGAAGGCTGCCCCTCTCTTCTTCCAACTTCTTGGAGATATTTTATTCCCTCGCCCTTCATCAAGCTTCCAGTCCCTTTCATGAAACCACCAGCAGGACTTTGGGCAGCTCCAGCAGGGCAATAATTATCCAAAAAATGGGCTCGTAAATTCAGAGAGTGATATATTGCTCTGGGATCCCTCTTTCCCTCTCCAGCACAACCCATCCCTGCCCATTGCTGGTTTTTCAGCCACCCAAGACCCTTTGCAGAACTTTTACTTCTTCAGTGAACCAATGGTATAAAGCTTTCCCTATAAAACAAAAGGCAAAGCTGCTCACGAGGATTCTTTCCTCTTCTTTTCATCTGTCAATGAAATATTTAATGAATCAATCAATGGAAAGTCTCTAGGCAGGAGGGTTCTAAACTCACTGCCATAAGTAGGCATTTAATTTTGATTTACTGAGGTGGTTATTGCTTATTAATCAGATAACATTATGAAAGCTGAGTACGTGTGTGTCAGTTGTACATTAATTAGTTACTAAAGTAAGAGAACTTAAAGAGCACCAAGAGCTGCTTACATGTCCCCAGAATCAATTTAATTACAAGGAAAAACTTCCAGAGCACATTCTTCCACATGGGTAACCATTCATATGAAAACAAATTGCAACAAATAGTGAGGTCTTCAGACAAAAAATGGCTTCTGGAAGTCACATAAGCAGCAGATAAATGCTTAAACTTCATTTTAAAAAAAAATCCAAGTAATTTTTTTGACAACAACTTTATCAAGTGTATGCAGGAGTCAGAAGCTTCCTTTTTTCCAAAATTATCCATGCTGTGACTTAGGAACAGTTTGGTTGTAAAGATGGACATCCCATGCTATGACCAGATTACATCATACATTTCCAATTCCCAATAACTCTCAGTTATGGCCCACTATATCTCTTTATATTTTCATTCTCTAATTAAATATTACTCTAAAATATTCACTGGGCACAGCTCACTAATGGAAAATACTGAATATTGTCAGTGTTTTGCTCTGCCAGCCACCCCACACTGCTCCTGCTGCAGGGAAATGTTCTGGGATTCATGGATTTATTCCTGGGATGAAAAGTGCCCTCGGTTGCCTCACTTTTCCCACCACTCTGATTTATGTTCCCTCTCCAGCACAGGCTGAAACAAACTTTCTAAATCTGACAATTGTTTTATCAATTTTGGAAATTTGGCTGATGTGACAACATTATTTCTTAGAAAGCAAGCACATATTTACACTTACCACGTTTAAATCACCTGCTGCAGCTGAACATTAATCCCAAGGACTAATTCCAATTGTTTTCCTGGTGATATCCCAATGCAACCAGGTAAGGAAGCTGCCAGGTTGCTGCTTGTCCTCCTGTGACATCTCCTGCCCAGCTGGGCCCTTTTCCAGAGCCAAAGCCAGCACCTCTCCATGCCCACACGTTCTGGGAATGTAAAAACAAGCAATAGCCTGTGTCATGTGGTGACAAACACAGTTCAAAGTGCCATTATCACTTGTTCTCATGGTGATAATTAATCCCATCATCATTATCATAATGAGAAGCCACACTCCGAAAACGCTGATTGAAAAACTCCAATGTAAAAAATACAGTCACTCACTGCCCTTTCAGCCTGAGGGATTCTTACATTTGCTGTTGATTAGCACACAGCCTTCCAAAGAATTTTTATGCCCCAATCCAAACTTTTCTAGTGTTCTTATGTCTCACTTCGTGACTTTTTAAAATGTTCCATTCTAGCATGAAGTGCCAGGATTGCACTTTTGTTCATTAATTTGTGATGGATCTTTAATCAGATTTTCTTTTTCCTGATTTCTCTCCTCTCCCATGGAGGAGGTGACAAAGGAAGACAAAAAAATTGAGAGAGAAAGAGATTGTCGTGGCTTCAACTCAGCCAGCAACTAAATCCCACACAGCCACCTGCTCCCTCCCTCTGTGGGATGGGGAGGAGAACTGGAGAAACCTGTGGGTTAGATAAGACCAGATTAATAATTGAAATCAATTATGATAATGTTATTATTAATAATAATAGTAATGAAGAGAGGGAAGGGAAGGGAAGGGAAGGGAAGGGAAGGGAAGGGAAGGGAAGGATAAGCTCTGAATTGCCATGATTATAAAAAGAGAGGTGGCTTTGGGAAGGGACCCCATGTAATGCCATGTACTGGCCCTTGATTCCAGGCCTTCCCACCAGGCAGAATTCCAGCCCCTCCTACAGCTGCTGAACATCCCCCCCACACAGACTCTCTTTTCAGCTTTTCAGACATCTTTATGAACATTTTGAAGCTGATAAATAACCCGAGCCTGTCCCACAGACACTCCTCTTCTGCAAGGCTGATAAGGCAAATCTATACCACATATAGATAAACATTGCATTTTTAGAGGCCTCAGATTTGTCTCTGGTTCTCAGCTCACCACTGGGCTCTGCAAGCATAAAACGAGGTGTGTGAGATCCAAAACTCCCTGTAAATGACACAGTGCCACCTTTAAAATCCTGAACTTCAAAAATATTTGTGAAATACGTTCTTCACATTCCATATTTCCATATTCTGTAGATACAGAGATATAGAATGACCTGATACTGGTGAAATTTAAGTCTTGCACTATAAACAAAGGTGAATTGGTTCATCAGAGGGGCCTTCTCCCAGTGTTTTTATCTGTTCTGGATGTATTAATTGGCTGTACACATATGCACAATCATTCCATGGTAAATTAAAAAGGGGCACATAATAAGCTTAAGTCACCATAAATCATACAATAAACATCTGAAAGAGAAAATTCATTAAACAACATGTTCCCACAACAACTTCATCCCCTTCCATTAAATCCATAACCCCCTAGGACTTGTTCTACTATTCCCAATTCCTGAGTACACATTATCTATTAAAAAAATAAAATAAAAAAGCACAACTCACCATGCCAGGGTATGTCTCTTCCTCTCACATTTTGGTCTGGCAGTTTGTTTTCTGTGGCAGGAATTCCACCCTGTGGCTATTTTGGATAGAAAATTGTGTCCTCCTAAATGAAAATTTCCTTCATTTTAATAATGTTTCTAATCTGCATCAACAAGAAACCCAGTGAATAGGTGAATGGGATATTCCCAGGGAAAGAATCTCCTTGTAGATGGTTACTGTGCCTTTTTAAGGCCAGCAGCTTGGATTTGGGATTCCTGCATCCCATATGAATGAGGACCATTCCCAACCAGCTTCTCCAATAATGCAAAAAAGAAGTTTCTTTTCCTGCAAATATTTTGTTGAAGCAGCTTCTGTCTTTGCTAGAAGTAAACTACTTTTCCCAGCCTAAAATTTCCAAGTACATATTTCATTTTAGGCAGAAAATGGATGTTCCTCTGGAGAACACACTGGGATTTAGACCTTTTCCTTCACGGAACTCCAAAGTGACTTTGGACAAATCGCTGTTAATCCTACATTGCTCAGGTGTCAGAACTGATCTTATTTAACAATTTTAATAATTAATTTGACAGAGGATGTGAGGACACCAATTACATTGTTTTTCCTGACATGAATTTGGAAGGCAGTGCCGACTCCAAGGAATATCAGACGACAGGTAAATGAAATGATCTGGGGATTTCAATGACAGAAGTAGGATAACATCTAGCAACACAAAACTGCAAGTTCAGGAACTTAGGAGTGAATAATTGCTACTTTTGAGGCTGGTTTTGGAAATGGAAGAAGAAGGCAAAGATTTCATGATATGCTTGAACATAAATCACTGATGCAACAGCCCCATGAACACAAATGGTGGGAACATCTTCTGATGGGGAAGAAATAATATTCTCATTATAAATAGGAGAATATTCCCACTCTTCTACAAGCACCGTGTTGGGACTGCCTAGTGCTGCACTCTATTCACAGGCAGGAGGAAAATTCATCAAAATATGGAATACTCAGGAAAAAGTCCAACCTCACTTAAGTGATGAGAAAGAAACAAAGTCACTTATTTAGCAGTAAAATGAATGAAGACTTGGATAAAACTACTTGAAATCGCTAGGAAAGGTTGGTGCCAACATGAACAGGCTATAAATAAATTCAGCTTATTAAAAGAATACGTGTAAATAACATCTTTTGGCAGGAGAAAGGTTTTCCAACAGGAATAGAGAAGGCAAAAAGTTATTTTGAATTACAGTGGTCAAACCCAATTCCATTGCATGCTTCCCTGGAAAAGCTAGGGGATTTTGTAGCCCTTGCTGCTGTGACTTTGAGTATGTTGAGCATTTTTTGTCTATTCCATTACACTGGAGATGAGAGCCTGACATTCTTAGAGTTGCTTCAAAATCCCAGGCAGGACCAACAGGTGTGGGGTGTTGGGTGCACCAGTTTTATTGGCACTCTTTAAATTGGATCTGTCAGCCAGGAGAGAGGTTTACATCCCACATGGATCCTCATAAAGTGCTATTGCAGCACCTCATGTCTCTGTAAATACAGATGAATATATAGCTAATGAATACAGATAAGAAATATAAATAATCACAGGTACCACATACATGAACCCATACACAGCTCAGGCATTCACATGCTCTGTAGACAAGGATGGATCTCAAAGTGAGGTGTAAATGTAGGTTTGAGATTCGTGTTATTATCACATTAAACAATAAATGTGTGTAAAAGAGGATGTTTTGCTATTTCCACTCGTTCTAAACACAGGGTACAGCCTCCCCCCATATCCAGCCAAACAGCAGACGCAATCCAGGTCCTTAAGCCACATCTTCTTATGCTAAAACCTTCCATCTTTTGCAAGTAACTCATCTGATTTCCATGATCATAAAGAACTGGATAACACTAAATTATAACAACAGCAATCAGGGACATGGGGAGCAAGAGGATCCTCGATTGCAGCCCATGCATCACTCAACAGCCCCACAGAAGAAGAGATTGAAAAGCACATCAATTCACATAACTTCCTCCCAGTGCCCATTGTCTTTTTCAGTTCCTAATGATGCTGAAGTGTCTCCATGATTAAAATTTAAAGGTTTCCCAGTAACCAAGTAATTTGCCCAAAACTCCTTATCTAGCACTCACCACGAAGACTCTGATTTTAATATACCATTAATCAAGCTCCAGCCAAGTTTACTACTGATACTTTCAATTACAGAGGAACTAACTTCATTCTTCTCAGTGTGGCAGAGAGAGACCACTTCTCTGATTAGCCACAGCCCCTAAAAACAGATGGATAAAAAGGCTGGGCTGGATGCACTTTCCTGAAGGAACTATTTGTTGCGAATTACGATTTAGTAAACAAAATTGGATCACTCTGCTGCAGGATAAACTTCAGCCAAATTTTGAGCCCTACATACCCTAATTACAATAAAAACCATGAGCCGATTTCAAGTTTTACGGTGTAACAATAACGTGGGATTTGATGAAATGTAAATTGACGCGACGGTGAATCAAACGGGCGAGTTCCAAATATCCGCGTATTTCCCACCACAAACATTCCCACAAATGCCCGTGGTGGGTGTTTAATTGAGGCACATGAATAGATCCACAATCTTCAATAGGACATCTCGTGCTCTAAGTGATGCACGTGCACAAGTGATTGCAGGATCAGTTATCAGAAAATGATCCCCGGTACAATTTATAAGAATTCCAACAGATTGCAAATAGCTATGATTTGTCACACAACATCTGGTCTCTTCTCTCCACAATCAAATGGACAAATGGAAATAACAATACAGGCTGTGAAATCGCAGCTTGGAAAAAACAATTAGAGGGAAAGGGACCCCTACCTTACCCTGCTGGAGTGATGGAATTTGCACAGGGCTGCCTGGCTCAGCTAACGAAGAGTCAGCACTTGTTTGAGCTCTAGTGTGATTGCCACAAAAGAAATATTGAATTCTGAAGTTGTTTCCACAGCTGCAGTCAAATTTTCAGGCAAAATGGGATGGTCCTGTTACTGCCCTGGGAAAAACTTTCCCTGTTCTGAGGGATCAACGTCCTGTCGAGATGGGTGAGCAGATGGACCAAATTGTAATGTGTTATTTAAATAGATCAGTATTATCATTATTTATAGATCTATGTATTATTACTATGTCAACCCAATCCCTTGGTTCTGGATGCTGCCAACCATTAATTCTATTTAATTCACCTAGAGAACACTACAGCACATCCAGGAACCTTTCAAAATTGCAAGAACTTTCTCAGCAGTGAAATCAGAGGGACAGGTAACAATTAGTTTGGCTGAGAATTAGGAATACCCATCACTAAGCTCAGATTTATGCAATACAATTTAAATTAAAAGGATGTATGTAAAAATGTTGAGGAAAAAAATTAAAGAGGGTGTTTACAATAACAGCAACTGAGACAGATTTCCATTGACAGCATTACTCAAAATCTCTGGATGGCACCGTCTGCTGGTAAGTTTGATTATCTGGTGAAAAATCAGTTTGATCTTAAAGAAAAGAGCAATGAAACGTCTGAGCTTCCTGTCATTCAAACCCAGCCTTCACAGAGGAGTTGACATTCTCCACTTGAGTTAAATAAAAGTTTCAGCTCTTATATGGGAGCCACTTTTACTAAGACGAGAGACATTTGGGTGAGGTAACAGACTTCCTTTACATTGATGTCCAAAGAAATGAAAGATTTGGGTATTTTTTCAGATAATGAGTAAATCTGCTCTTTTTGGAGTGACCTCAGCACCGACCTCCTCTCTGTACCAGCTCAGCACAGCTCTGCAAGCAGTGAACTCAAGGCAATATCCAGGCAAGGAACTTCACTTTTATTTGGTATTCATCCAAAAGTTCCCAAATTCCTGCTGCTTACTCTTCTTTCAGAATTTTTGTTCCCCAGCAATAATCAACAGTGTAAAGTGGAATAGATAAGGCATACAAAAGAAAAATAAAATTGCTAAGATTGTTCCTGAAGTTCTCCTTTATCCCAAACACACTAATACCTTTTTGGAAGACGTACAACGTTAACCAATTCTTTTCTGTCAAGTAGCAATTTTTTGGCAGATCCCTTTTGCATGATTCATGAAGGACCAGTAAAAGGCTAATTGTTCAAATTAATTTGCGTAAATGACTAAGCAAGAGATAACAAAATTACATCTGCACTTGTTTGGCAAAGATTCAATAGCAGCGGCCCTGTACTGCCAGCTGCTTCCAGACAACACTCTCGCAGAAATTAAAAGCTACAAATATTAATTAATACACTTTTTTGGTACGTTAATTTGCACTGAAAGGTTCCGGAGTACAAAACTGCTGAGAAGATGAACCATGATAATTAGAATTAATGGGATGGATGCATGTTTTTTGCAGCTGAAGTTTTAAAAACCCATGAATGGAACTGGGAACTTGGAACTGACATTCTCATAAATCTCTATGATAATGCTGCTATTAGTATTAGAAGGATTAAGTGCTGTGGCTCCGGCGTTATCCATCACATGACACGTTGTATCCCATCTGTCACCGCAGCGCCTGAGACATGAGCGCTGTCCTTGAGGAAGCCGCGTGAAAAGCTTTGGGAATTCAAGGAATTGCAGGATGGATGGCTCAACCCCCCGACTCTCCGGCAGGAATAATGGCTGGTGCTCTGTTCTTGTCAGCTCAGGGCTTGAGCAAATACTCTGGCTGTGGTTAAGTTAAGTTAAGTTAAGCAGCCTGAATTGGAGATAAATCAGCAACAGTCAAATGTCACAGATTTTTATAGTTCACTCCTTCCTGTCGTTGTGAGATGGGCGCCTCTGGAACTGGTTTTTACTGGTGTTCACCCCATTCATTTGGCATTTTTTAGGGCAGCCAGCGCCACTGGGGCTCCACTCAGTGCACTGAAATAACAAATAATTTTTACATGAAATCACTAACGAGATCATTTACATTTTTCACAATGTTATCTCCATGATACAAATCCCCTTCTCCATGGAAATGCTGTCAGAAAAAAATGAAATTTTAGATGCATTCTGTCTTGAAATTTTGCCTGGAAAATTACCTTCAAATTTTGTGTTAGGGCTTTCCAAACTTTTGAAAAATTATTGTATTTTACATCCTAAAAATACTTCACAGGGACACATATAAGACCACACTGTCCATGTCACTAATTATTTGTTCAATGCTAAGAAAGGCTGTAGAGAAGGAAGTTTCAAGCTTTCAAAGGTAAGAAATTCTTAAATAGCACTTTGCCTTCTATTTTGAATGATGCCTGTGCACACGGGCAATGGAATTGGTGAGAAAGGCTGGACCAGAGGGGGTGTCTGAGAAAGACCAGACAGAGGAGATTACCCTGGGAAGGAGCAGCTTCCTCACCCTTCCCAAAAAGCCACCCCATGGTGTTCAAAGTCCCCAAAGCAAGCCAACACTAAGGAACATCTATTAGACAGTAAGATCCAGAATATTTTTCCCCTCAAGTATTTTGGTAGGAAAACTCTCAAAATTATGCTGTCACAAGTTATTAGAATTATTAGAACTTATTGTTGGTGGAATTCTTGGGGCTGCCTTGTGCAGGGCCAGGAGCTGGACATCCATGATCCTTAAGAGTCCCTTCCAATTCAGGATATTCTATTATTCTACCCATATTTTTATTCTTTTACTCTGAACTATTGGAACATTTTCCTCTTGTACAACAACTCTGATTTTATTCTGCTTTTGTTCACCTAGGTGGGCAAAAAAAATAACAACTTGTTATGTCCCTTCTCTGATGACATCATGGAATAAAATAAAAAGCTCTCCTTGATCCTGACCCTGAGCATGTGGGCTGTTAATTTTGTGCAGTCAGACTGCTCATGGTCTCACAGCTCACGAGAACACAACCAAAATCTTCCCATTCCTCGGATCAGTCAGAGAGCACAGCAGCGAGGGTGGGTGCTCAGCTCCCCAAAACCAGATTTTCATAGCCCCATCCAGCAAAAAATCCTGGAAAACACAAATTTTATTAATCTTTTAGATCTTACATTTATAGCAATAATAAAAATATATGATAATTTATTAATTACTGTGAATTATAGAGTATGTGAATATTTTTCGTCAACAATAGCATTATGTTTATGGTCCAAAATATTCACTCAGGTGGGCAGAAATCAATCAGCCTCAGAAATTAATACATTTCAATTAATAACATAAATTAATATCTTCTTCTTTCTGCACTCTGAAGACACAACTGTTTACCTCTACACAGAGATGTGAGACAGAATTGCTGTGAGTCACATGGCGTAAACACACAAAGAGGTTTTGAGCCAAGTTAAATCAGGGATTAAAGAGAAAACTGGATAAAGTTGAGAACCACAACACCCAGATAACACAGGAGGAGGAAACAGGAGCATGGATAGAACAGGGCACAACACCAAGTCATTCCTAATCATTTAAATTGTTAAATAGAAAAGAAAATCTGAGGAAAAAATATATCATCAACAAAATTTTGCATTTCTGTAGCAGAAAATCCAAAGCACTTATTGATACCTCTGTGGGTTATGATCCTGATATTCCCAGTGGGATAACCATCACCACTATGGTTTGGAAAAAGCAACAGGAAGGGGACAAACTTTGCCCAGAGCACAGGAAAACCCAGTTGCAGAGGGAGGCAGTGCCCCAGCTGGATCCCGGTGCTGTCCAGGATGCTGCTCCAGAACATCCCACCCATGGCACCCACTGGGCAAGGAGGACCTGGAAACAGGGGTTTTAATTCTCATTGCAGCACAAGGAATTTGTGGAATTGGAGAGCCTGCCAAAGATCACCTGGAGCCAGGAGGAGTTTTGCAGGCAGAGAATTTCTCTGAAATATAATTATCACCTCTATGCCGTCCTGTTAAAGCAAAGGGTAACGGTGGTGGCTGTTTGACACCGGATCTAACGGGGATTTTGTTCCTTCTCTCTGTCTTTAATCAGCACACCGGACTTGCTGAAACTTCCCAAAACACAGGATTCTGGTGGTTTTTGGTGTGTGATTTTGGTAATTTTTGGTATATTATTTTGGCATTTTTTGGTGTGTGATTTTCACAGAAGTTTCACCTTTTTTATGCTGTTGTCACTTCTCACTCGTGGCCACATCACAAAGCAAATTCCAGGCCATTCCTGACACCAAAATTCATGCTAAGAGTAACTTGAAGAGCTTAATTATTAACTGAATGAACTTCCTTTAAACTGTAATAATAGAGCAGCATTAGTAAAAAGAGTACTTAGATTTGCATTTATGGCCCTTTACTGAAACCATTTGCTTCCCCTGAGACAATTCTTCTTTCTTCCATCTCATCAGTCTCATGGCCCAATACAGGGCATCAAACCTGTCATTATCAGTCCTGGTCTGATTGATACACAAAACTTCTCAGGAAGATTTAGGGAGTATTAGGTGCTTCCAGGGATCTTATAGCAGGAAGTAGGCAGCTGTCACCCAAAATTAGGGGAATTTGTGCCACAGGGCAGGTAAGAAATAGGTGACAGTGCTCAATGAAAATATAAGAAATTGTGCTCACCCACATCCAGTGCCCACAAAGGCTCCTGGAATACCTCAAATTTGTGGAGGAGGTTGATGACCATCAGACATAAAGAAAATAATAAAAATATGCAACAAACCACCCCCAAATGAGAATATCCTGGGCACCAATCTCATTTCCTGGCAGTCTCTTTGTGACTCTCAGAAGCAGCTCCTGGTGGCAAAGGGACAGTGCCAACTCAACCTGAATTCCCACATGGAGAATTCAGATAGGGAGAATAGGAAGCATCTTTGAAGTCCATCCAATTTTCCAATGGAAAATCTTAGCTCTGCCTCCATGAGAGCACTAAAGGAGCACGTGCAGGTTTCTTTAAGGACAATTTCCCCCTGGACAGGGCAGTGAACCCCCCCAGGGCTGGTTTTCTTTCCTCACGTTCCTTTATTTTCCCCCTAGGAAGTCAAATGAATTACAATATAAAGGCAGAAAACATGCCCCACAGCCATGTTCCCCCCTTTCCTGTTACACAGCAGTGCTTGTTCTCTGCTGCTTTACTGGGATTTTATGGAGAACCCTGGTGACCCTTTAACACACCCTGTTTGTTATCCCTGTCCCTGAGCCACAGGTTAGAAATAAAACCAGGTGGGACCTGCAGTATTTAACATTCTGTTACACAAAGCATTTGCACATAAAGTTTGGGCTTGGGATCCAAGTGCTGGTTAAAATCATGGAATCCCAGAAAGGGTTGGGTTGAAGGTTAAAGACCATCCCATTCCACGCTCTGCCATGGGCAGGGACACCTTCTAATATCCCAGGTTGCTCCAACCCCTGTCTAACCTGGCCCTGGATACTTCCAGGGAACTTGTGCCAGGGCCTCACCACTCCCTGAGTAAAGATGGACTTTTTAAAGTGATAAGAGATGACATTTCATCAGGTTTTTGCGCAAATATCTGTGCATCAAATGTGTGGCTCCTAATTTTTCAAAGAGAAACCCCACAACATCACTGAGCGATAAACGAGCGTTCAGGGTCAATGGTCTCAACCAAAATTTGCATGGGCATTTCTGTTTGCCTTATTTTCCCTCTAAAGATCCCTGCCATGCCTGGAATCTTTTGGTCGCTTCCATAAAGGAAACGGGAGAAAAGCTGCAGGAAATGAAGTCCTGTGTCTCCCCAGGGAGCAGCTGTGCCATGGATGTCAGAGGGGCTGCCTTGATCCGAGCAGCTTACGCCGTATCAGCCCCGTCCTGCAGGACCGTGTCAGGGGGTGGCGAGCAAGAAGTGATTTATGTTTGTGCATCAGACATCCTAATTCCCTCATGCACAGTTTCAATGGAGAGAGACACCAAGAGCTTTAGAAATGTGTGGCTAATTATACATCTCATCAAATGCTCACCACTTAAACTCGTGATGAGCACAAAGCACTTGTCTGCTCCACCACCTATCCCCTTCCTGGGATGTCCTTTTTAATGGTCTCTTATGTAGAGTTGGCTGCTTAAATATTTGAAGTCTGCCAGTTTAAAAGATTTAAAGTATTTTTTAAATGCAGAATAGATTTGGGTTTTGTGCGCTCTTATCATTCAAGAAAAACCTTCACCGATACTTTTTTTTTAATTAAAAAAATCCCTTTGGGCTATGAATGCCAAGTTTTAGCCTGGAGGGAATTTTTATTGCAGATATAAACCCCTGGAAATCAGAGTATGTATACATCTACCACCGAGCCTGATAAACCCTTGACTGTGACACTGCTACTGAGGGCTGCTATAATATCTGATGACAAAACTGACAGATTACTTCTGATGAGAATGTGGAACCCTTTTTGTTTTTAACTTGACCCTGAAGACATGTCATAACATTTGTAATATCTGCAATAAAGTGTCAGCTATACTGCTCTAAGACTGCTGGAGCTTGGAGTTAAGCATTTGGTTTAGTGCTCCTACAGCTTTCAATTTCAAATAAAAAAAGACTCTTAATTTCCTTTTGGACAGTCCAAGCCCAGTAGAACTGCACTAATTTGTCTTGGCAAATATGAAGTGGTAGTGGGGAACATGACTTCTGGAAAGGAAATCCAGAGGAACAGAAAGGAATAAAATAAACTTATCAATCGTCTCTACCTAAATTGGGGATTTACAGTTCAGTAGGAATGATCTTAAGAGGGGATGGCAATAAAAGGAGTGTCAATGACCACCTCAGTGGCAGGGCTGGCTGGATTTCAGTCTAACATTTCACTGTGACCCCCCAGCTGCACAAGGTTCAAGTACTTTAAGCCAGTTTCCAGAGGAATAAAAATGCCAATAGTATCTCACATCCCACGTAGTCAGATGTGATGCTTTGGTTGTTCAATTAAGGAGAGGGATCTCCTGGGTGGGTCTCCCCAGTCCTGTTATCTCCCATATTTTGGCCTGCTCTTGAACCACACTGGGACCAGAGCATCATCAGGGTTTGAAAAGACCTTTGAGATCATTGAGTCTCTCCATAAAGGATGGCAATAAAAAGCCTCATCTTGCCATGGATGCCACATCTCCTCTTTGACTCAGAGGCTGCATTTCTGAAGGTACTCTGGAACAGAGAATCCCCACTTCTCTGATAAACTGGTCCCAAAATTAATAGCCTGATATAAAAGTAAGCACCAGGCACAAGGCTGTGAAAGACAATATTTTGCTGCCACTAACAAGGGCTGATTTCTTTGTCTAAGTGTACAATATAGTCAAACTAAGCTTTATTTCCCAAGAGATGAGATACTTCACTTATTTGTGTAACTTCCTCAGACTTTATATTCTTGTGCATTTCAGGACTTCAGTAGTTGCCTTCTTGTAATATTTCAGCTTTTAAGCTGTTTTCTTGCCTCACTGAGCTCACATAAGATACATCTGAAAGCTTTAGTACAAATTTACTTCAAATAAAGTCTTCAATTCATTTTCATGGCACCAAAAAGACAGCTTTAATAACTGCAATGACAAATAAACTGGAAATCATTCCAGGCCTTTTCACTTAACTGACAAGTAGAACGCTCTCATAATGAGCCGCAGGTTTTACGTTTTCTCTTTGACCATAATAGCTTCATTTAAGAGCGTCAGACCCTGACACTTCATCATTTATCTACATTATTTCTCATCTTCTTTCAAATAAATTATGGAATACTAGACTGAGCACATAAAAACAAAGTGACTTGTTATCTGTAAACAGCAAGATAAATTGTCCAGAAGTTCCTCATTTAGTTCCTTTTAAATTTAAGGGCAAGTTATTGGATGTACCTTTTTTTTTTTTTTTTTTCCTACCCCAATTTTTTGCATTTTTTTACAGCCATCTTATTCTGTTGCCAGTGGCCCTTGTGCAGCCATCCAAAGCCTGATGATAGTGCAAAAGGCATAAAATAATTCCATTATCCCAAGGTTGGACAGGGTAGTGCAGAAAAGGAAAAAATAAAAATATTGAAAAAAATCAAATAAACAACTTCCATGGATATTCCTCTCCATCTGTAAAACTCCTCGTCCGTAATACATCTTGTCACACTGGCAAATGTGACACATCCAAAGTAATGAACAGTGGGGCTGTGACTGCCCTCGCCCTCAGAAAGAGCTGATATTTCCCGCCAGCCAAGCCCCCCTTCCAGCCTGGAATACATAAATTCCTGGCTCTAAGTGCCGCAGGATGCTCCCAGTTCACATTTCCTTTCTTTTCCAGCCACATTGTCCTGAACACAATTAGTGACC
The DNA here is from genome assembly GCF_017639235.1 of Corvus kubaryi. Taxonomy (NCBI): domain Eukaryota; kingdom Metazoa; phylum Chordata; class Aves; order Passeriformes; family Corvidae; genus Corvus; species Corvus kubaryi. The sequence goes on from NW_024581764.1 coordinate 22,885, forward strand.
TTGCGTTTGTGTGTTAATTAGCGGTGACAGATGAAATCAAGAGAGGTTTGGTTTAATGACACCCCATGTGTTCCCAGCGCACCTCTCCCTGTGAAAATCACACATTTTCCTGATACTCCACGGTGTGGAGACCCCCTGGAGCCCGAGCTGAGTCCTCAGCTAGAACTTGTGCGGCCACACCAGCGGCACACGGCCGTCAGCAGGTTTAACCCTGACAGAGGGGGATTCTTTGGGAGGACACTCGGACTATTCCTGGTTTAGGGACAGGGAAATGAACACAGAGCATGTCTCCAGCAGGATTCCAATGGATAAATCCAACAGCCTCAATTCCAGCTGGTTTTAAACCTCATGTTTCAAGATAAAGTGAAAACCAGAGAAGCAAAATGTAGGTAGGAAGGCTTCTCAGATTTGTCCTCCTTTTTGCCTTGAGGGGTTTCTTTAAAAAGCACAAAATTACAGTGCCAATGGATTCCCTGTGTATTCCTCATCCCATGAGTCACTCACCACTATCCTCGGGAAGACAAGGAACTGAAAAGGGCATGAAAAACTGGAAAGGACACCTCACCCAAGTGATGCAGCTCGTTGGACTTTGGGTTTTGGTGGCAATTTTAGACAGAGCCTTCACTGGGTTGGACTGAGGTCAGTCCATGGTATAGAGCCAACATCCAAAGCTTTGGGTGATGCTCAGTTTGGGGACAAACCGGGCAGTGGAATCACAAGGGTGATTAACAGGTGAATAAATTCATTAACAGGTGAATAATTCATGCATGAGCTCCATCAATCCCACAGAGCAGAAAGGCACCTTCACCACTGCCATTCCCACCATGAAATTCCAAGATTCCCAACCCCACAGACATGACCAGCACTGCAGAAAAAAAATGGCAATATCAGAGAAGGGCTTTCACAGGATTTCTCAGCACATTTAAGGTCATACCTCGACCTGTTTGATTTTCCAGGTCATTTTCTGTCCAAGCTCTTCCTTTCCCTCTCCAAATCCTGGCACTGTGGGCACACAGCCATCTTGCAATTCAATCATGCTCTCTGTGCAGAGCAAGCAACAATCAAATAAAGACAAAAATAAGAGTTTAAGCTGAGGTTCCCATCAGCTGCAATTCCATATACATAACATTTTAATTATATCTCATCTCCAGTATAATAGTTAGAGATGCCATTTGATACAGCTTTTTTTTTATTATTTTATTTGAAAAATTAACTCTAACTAAATTAGCAAAAATAAAGTAGTAAAAGTTAATTGGGAATTATCTACTCCAAAATAACTCTTACTGGTAAATGCTTTGTGTGGTTATAAAAGGCTGATAAATATAATTGTATTTATGTAATGAGGATTATGTTTAATTTACTGTACTTGGTTGTTAGACAGCATTTTATGCAGGCCTCATAAGTGAGCTTCAGATTATTGCCTGTATTGCTTTTTAAAACAAAAAATCACCATCAGATGCAGCACACGGGAAACGTCCAGATTTCAAACAAGGTGGCCATGAGTTGTCCAGAGAAATATTTGGGATGAGCTGCATCTGCCTGGCCTAAAAATGAGAGTGTTTAGGAACACTGCAGGCTGATGGGTCTTGCTCACAGCCGTGATTTAAGGACTGGGATGATTTCTGAGCTCCATGGGCAATTACAGCCCAGTGCATGACAGTGGGGTGATGCTTGCTCCTGGCAGTGCTGGGAAAACAGGGAATTTCTAACTTTTTAAAATACTTTTTCTTCAGTTAATATGGTTTTTGTCCAATGTTTTTACATTCCAGAAAGCACAAGTCATGGCAGCTGCTTATTTTGTGGGTTTCTCAGTTTGCTCTGGTTTAGGAGCAGACTTGAGACTGCCACTTTTCTGTTACTGTTATTAAAAATTATCCACAAAAAAGCCTTGGCATGACTGGAAACCTGTACGTACTCTGTGCTTTTTCATGCCATTTACACTGGAGATCTGTGCATATTCTGTGCTGATTCATACCATTTAAAATCAAGAAGAAAAAAAAGAAGGTAGAACTTCTCTTTAATAAAGTTAAGACTTGAAAAAAACCCAGACTGGACAAAATGCTACTGGTCTCTGAAAAAATAAATGTGATCTCTATGGAGCAAATCAGTCCCGATCTCAATACTCTCAGTGACATCCTCAAAGTAGACAAAGAGGCAAATATGTGCTGATTTTTGTCACAATTTTAAGATTTTTTTCCATTATTCTTTTCATTTCTAAATAAATATCTTTGAATGTAGAGTGCTGGCAATACTCAGAGGCCATGAAAATCCCTGGTTCCCATCACTGGTGTGTGACATATGGAATCCCTTCTTTGGGAGAGATGTCACAGGGCACCACACTTTGCTCTCTCCTCTTGGTTACCATTTACTGCATCCTCTCTCTAGACAAATTTCTGAAATATCCTTGCTCCAGTAAAAAAAAAAAAAACCTCTCAAAAATTCATAATATTATTAAGATAATTAATATTGAAAGTTCAGATTTCCTTTTAAACCACAGCACCTCACAAGGCAGCTGAAAATCTGAGATTCTCATGCAATGATGGCAGTGGGGCCAGAACACAATCTCCCAAAATGAATATTGAAAATTGCAAAGCACATGTGGATCTGGAAGATTTTAGGCAGAGAATCCAACCAAAAATCCTCTCTTTGGAGCAAAGTGATTGGCAGCAATGACTTTTTGACTCTGAAATACCAGAAAATCACCATGTATTTTTAATTAAAGAAAGAGAATGTTTCTCTTCAACTCCCCCACATCTCCTCCAGCTTGGCCTGGTTTCTGTTATTTCTGTTCTGGATACATGGCTGCAAGATTTATTGTATCAGATTAAAAGTAAAGGCTATTAATGTCAGAGTCCGTAGGGACTTTTCGTTAAGGCTTCTTGGTTTTACTTTATTTATAAATTATCATCTTGAGGCTTGTAAAAAGGGCTTTCCCCCCTCTTATTCCAGTGACATTGTAATTTATATTGCTGGTAGTTCCATAGGAGAATTCAATTAAGAATTACAATTTCTTTCCTTATAACAGGAGCTAAGCAGGGGCTCTGTCTCTACACACAGGCTATTAACAGATTTTACACTGTTTGAGTGCCAAAAAAATAATATATTGTGCACCAAAACCTTTAAAAAAAGCAGTTAAGTCACTTCTTTTGTGTGGACACAAATGTGACTGTACAGTTTGCATGATATTTTACCTACCTACCTACCCCAGGAGAAGGGGCAGAAGCCCCTGGTACTGAGATTTTTAACGGCTCTAGTGGAGAGACAGAAAAAGTTCTCTTGAGTTCCCCTTCCTCTGCTCTCATTTGAGGTGACCTACTTGGATACTGGGAAGAAGTCCTTCCCTGTGAGGGTGGGGAGGCCCTGGCACAGGGTGCCCAGAGCAGCTGTGGCTGCCCCTGGATCCCTGGAAGTGTCCAAGGCCAGGTTGGATGGGGCTTGGAGCAGCCTGGAATAGTGGCAGGTGTCCCTGCCCATGACACGGGGTGGGACTGGATGAGTTTCGAGCTCCCTTCCAACCCAAACCATTCCATGATGTCTTAAGTCTCCCCACAAGATGGTCTGATAACATCATTTGCTCCAAATATTACTTTTCCTATAGCTTAGGTTCACAAACACCGTGCTTATGTTTTCCCTTGGCTTCCTGCATCAAGCACCCCTGAGCTATTTCACGGCATAAAATTACTATTTGGTACAGGCCTAGAGGATCATAATTAACCAAGAGCAAAAATTCCACGGACAGAAAGCACTCAGGAAAAGAGAAAGGAAGCTCTTACCCCAGCCAGTCCTGTCCTCCAGTTCAGTGCCCCAGCACGAGGCTGTAACATCACAGGTGCCAGCAAAGGCTGGTGAGCACAGAATAAGCATCAGGTGGGTCACGATTACAGACACACCTGCCCAGATGTTGGTGCTGTGCCTCGCCGTTTCTCACAATAGCCTGCAAAAGTTTACATTCCTTATCTGCAGCAGGCTGGTTATTATTCTTATTATTTCCAGTAAAATTAATGCTCATTAAAGGGATTAGATGACAGCTGTAAAGACTGAGAGCCTTCATTTATTGTCAGACAAATGATGCTGTAACAGCTTCAGCAGTACAGGTTTTTCTCAACGCTGTGCACATCTGCACAAAATTACGGAATCCTCGGTGTGGGAAGTTTTCATGGACATGGCTGGATCCCCCAAGGAGCCCTGGAATGGTCTCACCAATCCATGGCTTCACTCAAGGCCTGGTGAGGGTTCAATCAAATGTTGTCTGACATGGAACCCACAGAAAGGAACATCCTGATCATCCAGGTTCTACAGTAAACCCAGTGATTTAAGAGAAAACGATGTTTTTATGAGGCTTTAAAGTCATTTGGAAACAAAGCATTTTATAGAATCGTGGAATCATTTGGGTTGGAAAAGCCCTCCAGGACCATGGAGTCCAAGCTGTGAGCAGTCCCTACCTTGTCCCCAGCCCAGAGCTCTGAGTGCCACATCCAGGAATTCCTTGGACACCTCCAGGGCTCGGGACTCCAAACCTCCCTGGGCAGCTCCTTCCAAAGCCTGAGCACCCTTTCCTTGGAGAAATGCCTCCTGGTGTCCAACCTGAACTCCCCTTATGCAGCTTGAGGGGACAATTCCTCTTTTCCTGTCACTGGCTGCCTGGGAAAAGAGTCCAACCCCCACCTTCCTACAACAAACATTTGCAAATAAAATTCACAAGCCTGTTCTCACACACAAAAAAATACTGATTTTTTTCCTGTTTTGACACAGTCAAAGGTGCCTCAGACACCGGAATAAGGCAGTGAAAAATAAAGCAATTGAGTCACGATGAGCTTGGCAAGGTAAGCGAGCATCAGTTTCCTCTTCCCTTTTAAAGCTGTCACATTTCTCCTGCTCCCTGTGTTTTTAGCAGTGAAGGATCCCTGTGTTTCCCCGAGACAAAGGATGGGCTCGCAAACTCTTGTCTTCTGAAGTGGTGAGTTAAAGAACACCGCAGGAGTACTTGCCAAATCATACCACCATTATTAATTCAGGCATGATGAAAGTGTTCATTTTAGCTGTAATCATGTAATTCATCAAAATACTACTAGAGCATATCATTGGGAACTATTACACTGATAGAGCACCTTATTGCACCTTCCCCGAAAGCAGGAAATGTAGTTTTTGATGCTTATCTGCTGAAAAGCAATTCAGTTTGGGATTTTGGAAGCGCTATCTTATGGCACAATAAAAAAAAAGGACATTTCAAACATATTTTCTTGTACTTGGATGATGTTGTTATTATGGTTTGGGGTGATTATCTGCAGCAATGAAGTTTAAAAATGGTGGAGCACTGAAATGTTGCATTTACCCAGCGCTGAAGGAACGATTGGGTTATGAATATACAATATATGAAATTTAAATGTAGATTTTCGATCTGCCCACTTTTGAAACAACTTCAGAGGCCAGAATCTGTCTGACACAAGAACCTTTCAAAATACGGGGGGTTTTTTTGGAGTTTTTCAGTGACAAACAACACTTACAAAAAAACTGTATCCCGTGATAATTCTCAGGATGTTCAAAGGAATAAGAGCCACTTGGGCTCTGAGGCAATGGCAGATCCCAATCCCATCACGATTGCCCTCATGTTCTGACTCCTGCTTGACACACACTTCCTGAGCAAGCTGGAATTACAGAAAAATAAATAAATGAAGGAAAGAAATATGAGATTGAGTTGATTCCCTTCCCAGATTACCCACGGGTGATGCAGCTGTGCCGAGTGAGGCACCCCAGCAATTTCCAAAAAAATAAAAAGTCACTAATTATCCATGTCAGGAGAGCTCCATTACTGCAAACAGAAAAGCAGAAAGTTTCCCGTTCCCACTGTCAGACCAAATCAAAGAAAAGCAGATGAACGCAGGTGAGAGGCAGAAAGAGACGTCTTTGGGAGAGCTGGCATTGAGCTCAGAGCCCCTTTTCCTCTCTCTCCCCTTTTCCATCCTCCAGCATGGATATCAATTAGAATTTGGGGATTGGAGGTGTAGCAATGACCATGCACAGGTACACACACACCCCTGCATCACCATGTGAAGATGCCTGATGGGCCTCTCTTGCCCCACACAAATTAGGCACCAACCTCTCAAAGTTTAGTCTTTAGTTATTTATCAAACATCCTTTAATCTAGAGCAAAACACCCTTGGCAAAGGATTAAAATGTAAATTCACAACTAACAGCTCTTATAAACAGAACTCTCCTGTGGGGACTTCACAAATTTTTCTGGATATTATTCTCTAAACTATAGCAGGATTTTACACTCGATACATCAAACCCTAAACCCTTTTCCTTCAGGGAAAAAATGGGGTCTCAAGTCAGTTGCAGAGGGAAAAGATATGTAAAAACTCTCCAAAGATGATGATGAATGTAAGTACTAATATGATGAATGAATAATGAAGATAATTCCAATATTATTAGAATATAAATTAGGCCTCTAATTCTGGAAATCAGAACCATAGTTACACATCTAACTCCTATTTTTCTTCTTGGTGTGGGGATTTTGATTTGTCTTTTAGTACCCAAATCTGCTTCTACACTAAATGGATGAGTATTTTAACTCCAATACAAGCAGGGAATGTGATCTTGGGGGTCTTTCCCATCACCTTAATAATTCCATTGGCCTACAGTGTACAAGTCTCTACAAAACCCTCAGAATAGTTTCATTTATCACAAATGTTTATGAAGCAGCCCAGTTTTACATGTGTTTGTATTAAAGCTGAAGAAACAATAAAATTATTGTTGGAAGCAATGTTTTATGCTGAATATTAAAGTAAGATAATAACATTTACTATTCTATTCAGTAATTATCTGAGAGTAATTAGAAGCTAATAGCTACCAGTTTATAGCTATTAAGTCTCTTCAGCACTCCAACTTGGCTTTTATGTGATCCTTTTGTTTATTTTCATTGTAATTGTCTCTGCAGATGCTTCCATGCAAACACAACCCCCTTCTCCTCCACTCCTTAAAGAACTCAAAATCCAGGGAAACTAGTTGGCCACAGAAAAAAAAAAAAAATATTTCCCCTTCAAGGAAGCTCTTTCAATTCTCCAGCTGCAAAAGTGATTAAATTTAAGCATATGACTAATTGTGTGAAGAGATTTACTGGGATGAGCAGGAGTGTAAGGGACATCCACACACACCTGGCTCCTCCAGGATTTTATGTCTCATGGAAAGAGAGACTACAGCTTCTTTTGTCCCATTCCAGTAAGAAATGGATGCTGTTCCATTGCCGGAGCAATCCCACACCAGGAGGATGAAGCAATTTCACAGCATGTGGATGCAAAATGAGGTTTTCACATGATTCCCTTTGAACAAGTTCCTAAATGCTGCAGTGGATCCAAGATTTTCCATAGCACAAGGAGCTGTTGTCCATCTGCAGGTGGAGCAGCTGCAGTAGCACATCTGAGCTTGGGACAAAGGATCTTTGCAGCTCAGGCTGATCCCTCAGTCTGGCACAGCTTCACAGACACTTCCATGTGGTACCAGCCTGGCAGGACAAGATTATTTCATAATAAATGAATGATCGATAATTTCATAATAAATAAACCTTACGTGTCAACCAGCAAAATTCCCATGGAGCAAGACATAAAGCCAAGATTAAGTTAAATAAATCTGGAATCATAGACTGGGGTTGGGATGGAAGGGACCTTAAAGCCCATCCCATCCCACCCCCTGCCATGGGCAGGGACACCTCCCACTGTCCCAGGCTGCTCCCAGCCCCATCCAGCCTGGCCTTGGACACTGCCAGGGATCCAGGGGCAGCCACAGCTTCTCTGGGAATTCCATCCCAGACCCTCCTCACCCTCCCAGCCAGGAATTCCTTCCCAATCTCCCATCCATCCCTGCCCTCTGGCACTGGGAAGCCATTCCCTGTGTCCTGTCCCTCCAGCCCTTGTCCCAGGTCCCTCTCCAGCTCTCCTGGAGCCCCTTCAGGCCCTGGAAAGGGCTCTGAGCTCTCCCTGGATCCTTCTCCTCTCCAGCTGAACATTCCCAGCTCTCCCAGCCTGGCTCCACAGCAGTTCCAGCCCTCAGAGCAGTTCCATGGCCTCCTGTGGATTCACTCCAGCAGCTCCATGTCCTTATTCTGGGGTGCCTGAGTGGGACACAGGGCTCCAAGTGGGGACATTGAGTGGACCAGGCTCCTAACCCAAAGTCCTAAGTCCTACCGTGCACATCTCCTACAAGATGAAGCAAACCCTAAAACATGAGGATTTGGTGGCAGCTATCCTGCAGACATTTTTAACTAGGAAATTTTCATTCCATTCGAGGAAAACTTCCAGGAAAAAAAGAAGCATACAGTAGAAAAAGCTGAAGCAACCACATTTACAAAACCAAGAGAAAAGCCAATATTTAGCTGCAAAAATCTGTTTTGTTGCGCTGAACCTTTGGAGGGAAAAGCTCTGCTGTGCTTCCCAAGCTTCTCCACACCTGCATGGAGCCCCAGGAAACAGAGCTGCACCTTCAGGCATCAGAAAGTGCTCCGGAAGAAAAGCCCAAACGACAAAAAATAACCAAATAAGGTGTGAGAAGAGTGACCCCAAAGCATCACTGCACTGAGGGGGGACAGCAGACAGCAGCCCCTGGGCCACTCCTCACCTTCCTAACCCTGGAAACCATCAGCAAAGTGACAGGAATAACCATGGGTTTAACTACCCCTGAACTTTTTCACTAGGCTACATTTTGCTATAAAATATGCTCACTTGTGGTGGTTTGGGTTTTTTTAAAATCATTATCTAAGCTCATAAGTAATATTTCTGAAAGAAGAGACTGGTAGATATAACAAAATAACGATGAAAATCTCATTTGCTTAATAAAATTCCTTTGATTTGAAATCAAAACTGATCTCCATCCATTTGAACTTTAACTACCTAATTTTGTCTTGCATTTCAGATAACACACAGTAAATGCAATTTGTCACCATAAACGTATTATTATTTAATCATATGAAACTTTTGGTTTATCTTGAGAAAATATTTATGGTAGTTTTAATACACGGGATCCGTTCTTGACAGAAATGATGAAAGAGATTTATCACCCTTGACAAATTATATTGCAAAACGTCCTCTCCTGGCTGCTTACAACAGGAATATTAACAACACACACTACTGGAAAACCACCTGTGATCCTCATTTTTTCAGGCTCAGATCCCCTTTCATGGACATTCTGCAGCATTTGGAATGTGAGTTACTTATAAGAGTAATTCTGTGAGTGACTGAAACCTGTAGCCCTTTAAATCAAACTAAGTAGTGTTTTATTAAAGTGCCCAGCAAATCAATCTAAATCCAAGGATAATAAAGCCCTAATCAGGTGGTAGAAAAAATAATAGGTTGTCATGCATGAGGAAAAATAGGCAATCATGGAATGTTTTCTTTAATTAGGTTGTGTAAAGTGGAAGGACTGAGTAGGAACTGGCAAGACATTCATCATGAGCAAGGTGGGAAATTATTGAGATTACTGAGGAAGGAGAATTGAGTGTGAAATACTAAGATTTGACTGGACAGAAAATTAAAACTGGTTTGCTGTTCGTGTCACTTGCTCTTGGCAACTCCTTGGCAGGTAAGGTTTATCCAAGGAGTGGGAATCCAGAGGCTTCTGTAGTTTAGAGACCCCAAATAACTCCTTCTAACTTTTAATGGCATTTAAGTGTGCAGGTTCTGCCTGTGCCTCCCAGAGAGACAGAGTGGAAATTCATGTCCATGGAGTTTTAGCTGGAAAAATCATGTGGATTCAATTGGTTCTCTAAAGTAAAGTGGTACTCCTCTTATCCCAAGTTATCAGGACATTGTCATGCATTGGAGCGGCTTTAAAAGTTACAAACACCATGAAAGAGATTATTTAGGCAGGCAATGAATTTTCCTAATTTAAGGAAAATGTCTTAGCCCATGAATTAATTATTAGCATTATTATTATTACAAAATTATTTCTAAGCCATGCAGTGCTGAATTCACAACTGTCATGCATAGAAATATCAACAGCATTAAGACAAGATTATAAATATCCTGGAAAAAAAATACCTTGGAGCATTTTGGAGATATTCTAATTAGGGAATTTCTGATGCACTTTAATTTAGGCAGTATTTTTAACACCTGTCGTAAGTTTTAGGCAGCATAGGATACACAGAGAACTCCTGACTTCTTCCCAGCTGTGATAATTTTCAGTATGAGAGCAAGACATGGTGTCTGTGTCTTCTCTCTCATTTCATCAAGAAAATTATCACTTTGGAATTCCATAATTATAAATGTTATCAAAACAGGGGGTTTTTTTCATTACTGGCTCATGAGGGATACAGATCTTGACTCTTGCTGGTCCCTTCTCTCACCATTATGTTTGGTGGTGTTTTCCATAATACAAATGCAGAGAAAACTCCTAAACATCTTTAATGCTGATCTTACCAACAAAAGCTGCCTCCTCCTAAAATCAGCACAAGAGCAGAAATCATTTTAAACTTAAGCTGACTTCAAACCTTCTTTTAGACAGAGTTTCTGTTTCGTGAAAATTGCATCACTGTCAAAGAGCTCCAAACATTTTGTTCAAGTGAAATCTCACTATTTCCTTGTAAAAACTGCAGCTGAGGGGTATCCACAAAGGAATTACACTCCACAGGTGATTCTTGGAGTGAAGGAAACTGGGAGCTCTTCAATAAAAGGCAACAGAGGTGTTCTCCCAGTTCTTAGCCATAACTCCAGAAAAACAAACATGGGAGCAGGGCAGGAATTGACAAATCAAAATCTGATATTATTGTCAGATTTGCACACAAAGTTTGTTCGGAGAAGCCTTCAGGAAAAAACTAAGTTTGAGCTTAAAACTTGGTATTGCTCCTCTCCAAATGAGTGTTCTCTGCTTTTTCCCAGGAGCACTAAAATTGTGTGATAATTGACAAATGGAGCTGTTTTCCCTTCTCTGGTATTTTAAGAGTAAATAAAAACGCTTCATAGAAGAATTTTCACATCAAAAAGAAGTTTCAAGATCATTTTCTCCTTATTAGCTGGCCTGACCTCAGGACTGGCATTGAGGATTTTCTTGGGAGGCTGCTCGGCTGGGCGAGGATGTGAGGGGCCGCCTGGTTCGGGATCACAGGAACATCAAGGTTGGAAAAGACCTTTAGGATCATCAAGTCCAACCATCACCACCTCCAGCCCACCACTCCCGCAGAACAAACCTACAAATCACTTGTCACCAACTTTGATCTACCTTGTTTCAGGTGGTTTCTCCTCTGTCTATTATCTCTGCCAAGAGACCCGTGAAAATTAAATACAGCCCCCATCCCTGCTCGAGTGACCCAGCGCTCCATCATCCCGCAGCGTAATGGCAATAAATCATTTCAACTTTAATCTATTGTTATTGATGAATGTACAATTATTTGTCATCTAATATGCTGAAAATGATGACCAAAGAAATAGATCAAGTTTTTTTTCTTCTCCCAAGTACGGCATTGATGGATTGTATCCCTAAACTGTTATTACACTTATAATGTACTCCTCTGCTATGACAGCACAGCTAGTTTTTTAATCATTCCATAGTAATCAACTTAAGACAACACAGCAAGACTCATAACTCATGTTCTTTTCATTTTTGGCAGTGATGGGAAATGAAAATGTTTTTATACTTTTGAAATAATTCTTACCTGACTAGGCTGAAGATTGCTTTAAAATTGTAAATAAATGGTTGTTTATTGAGCTGGAACTGAAAAGTGACACATTAAAATGCCCATTTCTGAAGAAAAAATAATAATTTAGGCCTGAGTGGAGCTAGAGTTGGTTAAAGAAATACTTTGTTTTTCTTTTAACTGGTTCAGTGCTAACTAAAATCTGCACTTGCTGGTTAAGTGATACAAGCAAGGCTCTAATTTTCATATTTAGGAGCAGAGTAAGTCTGCAAAGACAGACTGGCTCAGGAAAGAAATCTCGGGGTGCATTTTCCAAAACTCCCTTTTGTAAATCTGTGGGCTTGGGAGCCACTTGGCACTTTCAGCAACAACTCAGAGGCAGGACATGAACTAGAAATTGTCATCAACTCAAGTCTGGCAGATTACATATAACATGTAAAAATCTCCTGGAAGAGGAAAACCTCAGTCATTCCTCCAGGAATCGTAAGGATGGGAAGATCAGATGCTGCTTTCTAGGGGTCACCTTGCTTCTGCAGCATGCATGCAGTACAGAAGAGGAGAAAATACTTCAAGAAACTCTTTCTTGATTAAAAAAAAAGGTCTGGGAAAATCTGGCATTGCACCACCACCAAAAAACATACGCTAATAACAATGAAATTTTTAAAATAAAACAATGGCAATTCTGTTCTGTGTGTGGGTATATAAACCCATCATATATATATACATATATAATTATGGGATATGTCCCATTAAATGGACTAATGAGGACTTTTTGAACTGGTTTATTTCCCGGCCACCTCTGCACTGCTCACAGCAGCTTTCCCTCACCTCACCTTTATCTCCATATATTTCTATCTATTTCTCTGGCATTTCTCAGCTGGTTTGCAGTGCCATATCCTTTGCTGAGCAAACCCTAACCTCATTCTTTGTTCTGCTGTGGCTCCATGGTTTGTCCCACCCCACTTGGGCATTGGTGGCCACCAGTTTGGGAGTGCCCTGGCCCTCCTTGGGCTCCCAGGGACACCCTCCTCAGCCACACGTCTGGAGGGTTTGCTCTCCAAAGCAAGAATTTGACAATGAAATCTGACATCACTTCCTCCTTAAAATCCCCTTACTGTTAAGGCTTTTCCCCCATGGCCATTGAGGAACAAATGAAACCATCTCCCAATTTTCCTGACAACCATTATGACCAACTGTTTTTCTTTTTCACTGCCATTAACACAACTTCAGCAAGAGACCCAGAAACAATGGATAGGGCTGAATGTTCAAAAAGGACACTCCATTGATGAAGCAGCAGGGACCTAAAAGCCCATCTGGTCCCACCTCACCACAGGCAGGGACACCTTCCACTAGACCTGGCTGCTCCAACCTGGCCATGAACACTCACCAAGGCCTCACCACCCCCACAGCCGACAATTTCTTCCCAATATCCCATCTAAATCCACCGTCCTGCAGCTTAAAGCCGTTCCCCCTTGTCCTGTCACTCCAGGCCCTTGTCCCAGGTCACTTTCCAGCTCTCCTGGAGCTCCCTTTAGGCACTGGAAGGAGCTCTAAGGTTTACCTGGACCCTTCTCTTGCCTTCATTTTAAACACCTAAGAAAAAGTCTTCCCCACAAAACAAACCCTTCCCCCATCCCTGAGTAACTTGCAAAGGAAACTTTGCCAGGACCAATCCTCCAAAGAAACTGGGATTTAAGCACTTCTCTGACCACGAGTGCTCCTTTACAGCCTTTTAAAAATCCTAACCTTTCCAAGTGCTCTGCCTGGGTACCAGAGCTGGTCAGCACCCAGCTGGAAAAGAAATGGAAGTGAAAACACCACTGTAAGCCATGAGAAATGCAGATTCCTGGCTTTAACAAGGCTCCACAAATCACCACCAGGTCACAAAGGTCAGCTTGGGCTTGATCCTGATCCGTCCCACTTGGTACTGGCTGTAATGGGCCCTCTCTGTCGCCCAGACTGGGGCTGGGCTGGGGACAAGCAAAGAAGTGGCTCTGAAAACAGTCCAAATCCCTCTGTCTTGGAACACAGGAAAGTCAGCAGTCAAGAACTTGTCTGCCATCCTAAAAGGTCCATAAACACCACATAATTCCCAAAAAAACCCTTTTTTAAATGCCTACACTTTCAAAAGTTGTTAAAATCAATAAAGTTTTGTTCTGATAATCAGTACATAGTGTATGGTTAAAGCACAGCACGCAATGTAATTTTTAAAAATGAGAGAAGGCTTTTCCAGCAAGCATGGGAACGTTGTTTGAAATCACTTTGTGCTCTGTCTCCATCGGGAAGCTCACACACAGATTTCAGAGCACCCATTAATCATTCCCAAAGACGGACGAGTTACAGAGGAGGAACAGGACCGGTGGAGATTTTTCTGGTCCTGCAAAAGATCAAGACCTTTTAAAATTATGTTATGGGGAAAGTAGAGCAACACTTGCTGTGCACACAGGAGAGGTGCAGGTAGTTGGAGCTCTGGAGTGACTCCAGCCTTGCACTGAGGCACACAGGGATCAGCTCTCTCCGTGAGGGCACTGGGAATGATGGAGGATAGGTTCATACCTTTGATGACGTTTAACATCTTTTCAACACCCCTTTGCATGGCCTAATTACAAGACAGTCCTGTGATATAAAACACATCTTTCTAGAATAAGGAACATTTTCTTTTCCTTACGAGCCTTCATTCCCTGCCTGTTTTGGTTGGATTTTTCACCCCTCACTTGTTGCAAATGCCTGCAGCAATTTTCATCACATCACCTCTAGTGTTCATCACAAAACATTTCTTTATCAATGCACAGCACCAAGACAGCAGAGATCCACTCAACAACTCCCTACCAGCAAGAATAACCAGTTCTGGGATATAAATCATTACATCTGCACCAAAAGCACGCAGTGCTCAACTCCAGAAATCTGCTTTCGGTTACTAAATGTGGGAAAAACCATCAATCATGCCCGTTTTAATGAGAAATGACTAACAAATAATTAATGGGGAATGTTACACTTAAAACAACAACAAAAAGACCCAACAAACAACACCTAAAGTGCTGCCTGTTTAGCCACCCGACACACTAAGCTCTGTTTGCTTTTCCACTGAATTTGCTTAGGGAATTATGGATGTTGCTAACTTGCTCGGATCTCCTTGCCTTTAGCCATCATTATCAGTTATCTTTAGGGGCAATCATTTTTCTTAAAATCATGACCCATTTGATATCTTAAAAACAGCAACATTAATTTTCATTTGTCACAGAGCAGGGTATAAATTGGCTAAATGATGATAGCATTCTTCTCGAGTAATCAGTTCTACATGATTAACCTAAATATTGCCAAAATATTGTTTACCATCCATTTGTATCCGAGGCAAAGGAGAGCCACGATCCATGAGCTGCAGCAGGATTAATTTAGGTTCTGATCTGTATTAAAACTTGCCACAATGATTCATAATCATCTGGCTCCATATTTATCCTGACAAAACATTTTCATTTGGGGAGCTCCTCCTCACGTGATAATGCTGCCCAAAAGCATCACTACTTTCTCATGCTTGCAATACACACCACAGAGAGATGAATATGGGTTCGGGGTTGGATTTGGGGTTTTTTACCTACTCCTAACTTTTTTCACGTCTTCGTTTTGTTTTCTTGCAGCAGGAGGATAAAGTCGGTGGTCTTTACCACCATCTAGTGGATTGAATGCCTCACAACATCCACAGTTATATCAAAAAATAGGGATAAAAATATTTAATCTGTGATGTAGCTGGAATTTATCTATTTTATGGCAAATATGGCATTATTTATCACATTGTGTGCATTCATGTGTGTTGTGGCTTGTAGTACAACCCTCTCTAAAAATGGACAAAACCAAATTCTGAATCAGTGACTCACTGAGACAAGCAATAGGACAGGAGAAAATGACCTCAAGGGGAGGTTTAGTTTGGCTGTTAGGGAAAATTTCTTCATGGAAAGGGTTGTCCATCCCTGGCACAGCTGCCCAGGGCAGTGGGGGAGCCCCATCCCTGGAGGGATTTGTCTTCTGTGTGGATGTGACACTTGGGGACATGGGTCAGTGGTGGCCTTGGCAGTGCTGGGAATGGTTGGACTGGATGGTCTGAGAGGGCTTTTCCAACCCAAACCATTCCCTGATTCCATATTCTCCTCTGCAAAATGCCTGGTCACTTTTTCCCTCAAGCAGCAAAAACATCTACACCTAAACCATGCCTCTGAATGACAAATTTTTCCCCCCATCTTATCAAAATGGACTCCAACCCCCCCCAAAACGATTTTTCAAATGGACACTGCTGCCCATGACCTGGAGGTGGGAAAGAGGAGGGAGTTTTCCATGCTGAATTTAGTGATAGAAGTCTGGCTTTTCTTTGTGCTACAGGATCCAGATTTGATTTTTGAGACATGATTTTTGGATTATGTTCTCTTATCTGCATATTGGAAAAAATACCTCCATTATATAAGGAGATCCCCCCCCCCATGGTGGAAAAAGTAGAAAAGATTTGACTGATTTAATCGTATTTTTTCAAATAAATAATTGTTTGGCAGCTAGGAAAATAGGTTTCTCTTTCTCCACATGCAGCAGGATGGACTCAAATTGATTCCTGTGCCTTACATGACACCAAAAAATATGGGCTAATATTTAATCCCTGAAGAGCCAAGTGGCCCAGGCACTTTTCAGATTTCTTCCCTCAGGAAAGAGATGGGCAGCATCACCTGCAATTCCCTCTCACAACACTGGCCTTTTGTGATACCTGACAGGTCAAAAAACACACCTCCAAAACCAATTTAACTCAAGATTTCCTTCCAGCCTTCTTCCAGGTTGCTCCAAGCCCCATCCAAGCTGGCCTTGAACATTTTCAGGGATGGGGCATTCACCACCTGTCTGGAAAACTTTTGCCAGTGTTTCACCATCGTCACAGTAAAAACTTTCCAACTTTATCTAACCTAAACCAACCCGCTTCTAATTTGAAATGCTGAATTACCAGTCTCCTTCCCAGCTACCCCAAGGTTTTATTTTAAACTCTGGCCTTTAAAAAAAAAAAGAAGGAAAAAAATTAAAATGAAGCAAAATCCCTGAAGCAGCTTCTCTCATTGATACCCAGGAGAGGACTGTGTCCTTCCTGGAGGGACCTCCTCGGATTTTGCACCTGATTAAGCCATAACTCAGGGTTAGAGTCATGCTCTCAGTGACTCAGTGCTCTGGTTGACTGCCTGACAATCTCCACAGGGTAGAGTGCAATTTACTTGTGTGCCCCAATTAGCAGTGCTAATTGGGGCACAAAATCTGTGTGAATCTCTTTTTTTTTTTTTTTTGTCATTTTTTTAAATCAGCCACCATTCTGGGAATGGCAAGTGAGCACTGGAACAGGAGGGGGCTGTTCTTCCCTGTCCTTCAAAGGTGTCACAGAGAGTGGGGAAAGTTAAAAGGTTTGTAGAACCATGGAATTCCAGGATGGTTTGGGTGGGAAGGGACCTTAAAGATCATCATCCAGCACATCGTCCAGGGACAACTTTCACTGTCCCAAGGTGCTCCAACCTGGCCTTGGACACTCCCAGGGATCCAGGAGCAGCCACAGCTTCTCTGGGCACCCTGTGCCAGGGCCTCGCCACCCTCACAACCAACAATTTCTTCCTAAAATCCAATCTAAATCTTTTTTTTCAGCTTAAATCCATAAAGTGGATAAAGGCAGAACTTTTCCAACAATATCAAGTTCCATAAGCTTTTCTTCAAACAATCCAGAAGTATTTTTGATAAAAATGTGCAGAGGATTGTGGAGGTTTGTGTACAATTATTTCAGCTGTGTGTCAGATTCCACAGGTACTGAGTGATACAGCAACTCTTTTAACATCAATATTCTGATATTTTCACACAGAAGTGGCGCTTCAGATGCCATCAGCATGAATTAATATTTGTTTTTAATCCAGAATTGTAAGGTTGTGCAAACTCAGGCTGGACAACTTTTGCACACACAAAAATCAGCTCATTTAAGATCAAGTGATACTCACTGTATCATTGTTGTTGCTGATGCTCCAAACAGAATCCCAGATTTCAATATAAATATTTATCAGCTCAAAGAGGATATGCAAAAGAAACAACCTAGAAAATGAGATTGCTTTTTGCTTTTCTACGATGCCATTTGATAACACTGTAAAAGAATTATTGTACGCTCCTCCAGCTAAAAATCTCCCCATTGCAGAAGTGCAAACTGAGTTTATTGTGGTCTATTATAATAATAAAAGAACAATTAGCTCTTCCCTAGAAGCTTCAAGCCTAAATCACCTCATGTGCTTAATTCAGGATGCAGTGAAAAATCACAATATTTAGAAAGGACCCTGTCCCATTGCTCCAGTCAGGAACTGAAGGGTATAAAAGCAGGATACTGACAACTTGGACTTGTTATTTGTGGATGTTGTTTCAGGTGACTGAAACAGCACAAGGAGAAGCACTTTATCTATGGAAATTTTGTGAATATCCTGCTCCAAACTCTCCATCCCAACCAGACAAGATGGGACATAGAGGAAGGGTTGGCCCTGAGAGTTCAGCTTTAAAAACCTCCATAGCTTCACTTTCCATGTGTTTTTTACTTTGAAATAAAAAATAAAATATACACAGGACATAAAATAAATTAAAAATAAAACTAAAAGAAAGTTATCTGCTTTTATAGCTCTATCGTAAATGACAAGAAGAAAACAAGATTGCTCCTATTTTTTTGTGGGCTTTACCTTTTCATACTATTGCACTTAAAAAATAATTAAGTTCACACACCTGCTAAGGTGCCAGGGGAACAAATGTTGAACCAAAAACACACAGCCAGATAAGTTTTTAAATCCCACAGTCCCACTGTCCAGGTGGCACCTCTGGAGCTCTTCTCCATGGCACCAGGTCCTGCCTGCAGCCCAAGGACAGGAGGCATTTTCTCCCCTCTCTAAATTAGCCCTTCTGGAAAAAGCTGGCTCCAGGGTGGGTGTGGAGGCCCCTGGTCCTGCAGCTGAGCCAAAGGCTGTCTTTGCCACAGATCGGGAAATAAGAGAGGGGTTCCACATCCTCCCCTGAGCAGAAAGATCCATCTTTATCAGGAGCCCAGCAGGGCCATGGATCTGGCTCGTTTTAATCACACACAAACACAGCCAAAGGCTTCTGGAGCTGCTCAACAACAGGGTTAAAATGAGCACAGGCAAAATCAAAATCAAAGAGAAATCGAAGCCACTGCAGGAATGCTTTGGCCACAGTAAATATCTGTGGCTTCCTCTGGATCACACCCAGAACTGGAGGTTTGTGCCACTGACATTGCCATCCTTCAGCACCCAGAATTGCACAATGACATTACTAATGCAGCCTGGCTGAATTATTCCCACACCTTTGCCTGTCAAATAATTCCCTTTCTCTGGCCAACACTGCAACGCTTGTATCACTCACTCATTGCAGAGGGGTGAAAGGAACCCTCAGCTCCAATTCCTGTCTCAGGATTCACTTCCCAGCAACCCCAGGGAGTGCCTTGAGGTCAGTGTGGTCCAAAGACACAAGGAAGTAGCAAAGGAGCCATGCAGCAGATATTTCTCTGCCGGGACACTAAAACCTGTCTCGTTTTATCTCCCAACCAGGTTGCTCCAAGTCCCATCCCCACCTGGCCTTGAACACTTCCAGGGATGGGGCAGCCAAAACTGAAATTCTGAGCTGAGTTTCAGAACTGAAATTCATATTCTGAAATAAATTTTTAAATTTATATTCAGAACAATTCTTTCAGTAAAACAAATTTTCAACGATTTTGTTTTCCCCACAGGAAGATAAAAGCTCAAAATGGTTGGAGCGTGATACAAAGGAAAGCCCAAAGAGGAAAGAGCTGCAGGAATTGGGTGCAACTGAGAAGGAAAGGCTTTTGGAACAGTAATTAGCATGGAAACAATCTTCACCCACCCTGTGGAAAGCCTGACATATGTTAAGGTCAGGCACAAGCTAACTCAGAAAATCTTTTCTAAGCTGAATCCTTAAAGGAGGATGATTTCAATTAATAGGTACAAATACCCTCAGCTCCTAGGGACTGCAATCAGAGGCAGAGGCCAGGAGAGAAGCAAGAGGATTAGACAAGGCATAGTTTGACCCAACAGCACCCTCTTGATGTGTGGACTTGGGGTTGTTCTCTGCAGGGACAGGAGTTGGACTTTACGATCCTTGTGGGCCCCTTCCAACTCACAGGAAGTACAAAGAACGGGTGTTCCTTGAAAATCCAACCTCTGGACACAGAGATGGAGTTGGGGAACTGTAAAATCAGGAGTTCTACACCAGATATTCCTGCTACAGGATATTTGGGAAGAGCACAGGGGAGTTGCAGGGATCAAGGTCTCACAGCAGGCTGGCAATGACCGCTCTCCAAGCTGAGCTCCAGCCACCACCACCGAGGGCACAGACAATCCCACTGGACCTGCACAAGTCAGTCTGTCCCTCTGGTGACTCTAACACAGCCCTGTGCTCTTCCTGGGAGTGACAAACCCTCTGTCTTCAACACAAACCAGGATTTCCTATGCAAATCACACGGGCAAAAATACATTCAACATGACAGACTAATCAATGACAACACTGTGGGGACAGCAGAACAGCACTTCCGTGGAGCAGCCCTTGTTGGGAGAAACTCTGGGCCACAAATAATTCATCTCCCCTTTATTAAATAATTAGATATTAACAGAGAACCACTGATTAGGCTGCACTGCTATGATAGTGTGTATTTTCTCTCTTGACTTTGTCACCGAGGTCACCAAACCACCCAAAGCCAAGGAGGAGAGAGGGAGACAGTGCATGGGCATGGCTGGAGAGAGAAGCCTTTCATTAACCTTCCTGATCCCCCATAATTTCATGTGTCAGCAGCTAATCAGCCACTCACTGACATCATCAAGGGACAGGGAGAAAAGATGTCCCGAGGGACCGATCACTTCTCACAGGAGAAAATCTACACTTCCACCGCCAGCGTGAGCAGATTTTGCAGATAAATAAAGTGGGTTTGCATTATAATCAGTGCTTCAATTTATGTTTATGCTGTTGGCAACAAAGATTTATACCCAGCATGATGGAGATCATTGTTAAAGGAGACAGTCCTTGAGAGTCCAACCCTTTCAGACTTTGTCTCATACTTTGTCACTTAAAAGACACAAGAAAATCATCTCCTTGCTGACTCCTGGCCCACAGCTTTATTAATTCGCTGGTTTCCCAGGCAGAGGAGGAAATACAAGGGATGCTGCATTTTTCAGAGTTGGATTTTAATCATTCTGTATTTCCTTAATACTTTGATCCCGAAAGATTTTGTAAATCTAATCAACACAGCAGTTAATTCATCTACAGCCAACAGAAAGCCCCTTTTAAGCAGGATAGAGATGTGTCTTTTACAGTGCTACCAAAAGGGCAGGGACATGGAGGGGTCACCCCATCAGCCTGGGGTCCCCAGGGCACAGCAAAGGATGCTGGCCAGGGGCTGGGGTGTTGTACACCCGAATTTCCAGGATTACATGGGATCTACAGGGATCAGAGATGGAAAAACTGAGCCTGTATCATGCAAGAAGTTTCCCAAAGCGACATGTTTCCCTCACCAAGAGAGAAGGGAACGTCCTGCTGAGCATCTCTGGCTCTGCCCAGGAGCAGCGGCAGCTGGTCTGTCTGTCAGTCCAGCCTAGAGCCTGCCCTGGGTGGGATTTAAGGGATCCCCCCTGGAACTGCAGGGGTGTTTCCAGCACAAGGTGTGGGTGGGGAACATCCCACAGCTCATTAACACTGAGAGAAGGCAGTCACCAACAAGGAAGAGGAAGAAGCAGGGACTGAGGTCCCTCATACCCCAAAAACGAGCCTTGAAACCCTGAATCACTTTCCGTGGGGATGTATTTTATATTTGGAAATAGGATGCTGCCTGCACAGTCCTTCCACAGTCCAGGCATCAATTTAACAAAACCCACCTGCTAGGTAGGACTTGATCCTAAAGGTCTTTTCCATCCTAAACGATTCCATGATCCCATGATCCATTTGGAAAGCCAGAGGACATTCCCTCTCACACACCTCCCACAGTCCCTTCTTACAGCACCCTCAAGTCCAGCTCAGCACCACGCTGCACAGCCACAAGGCAATAAACCAAAACCAATCTAAAATATCTATCTCTTGGTCATCATTAGCTCAGGGACCGATGGATTTGTGCAGCCAGACCCGATTTTGCAGGATGCTGGAGCTCCTAAATCCTTGATGGCCCCATGTGAGCTGATGCCCAAGGTTTCTGTCTCTCTGTACAGCCATTGACCATCCAGAAGGAGAAATCCCATGTCCCCACTTGGAAAAATGTCCCCTACCCCAATAAAACATTATAAATTTATAATTAACACATCCCCATCAATAATCTAAATGGAGGCTTTCCAAATAGCCAGGGTAGCTTGGAGGTAGGAGGTTCACTTGGACCCAAGAGGGTATCCAAAATTTAGTTAAAATAGTGCTTAATAATGGTTGAAGGGCAGAAAACCCTCACCCTGCAATCCTTCAAAATGGAAAAAAAGACATCCCTGCCCTGACAAAGAACTTTGAAGAAATTAATATCTAGAAAGAGATCATGGTTTGGTAAAAAAAAAAAAAAAGAACTATGGAAAAAATATGGAAAAAATTTTGGGATGTGAGGATAATATTTTGAATTCTACTTGGAATTGGCCATTTTTTTCTACTGGAATAGATGTTGCCCTTCCAGCAAGCAGATCTCACTGAGTGGATTTCTATTCATTTTTCTACGTTTTGGGTGGTAACAAGGTAAAAAATAATTCATAGAGGGACAGTTACTGAATTTTACACAATTCCTTGTCAGTAATAAGTCAATGACAGCCCAAATCACTGAATTAAGTAACTTTACAAAGGCACTCAGGTGATAACGTGAAACATATGCGTTTATATTGACTGCAAAACAAGAGCGAAAAATGTTATTTTTATAAAGATTTGCACCTTTTCTTTCTGACTGCAATTATATATTTCCAAGTATACGTATACAAATATATCTATTCAAAACTCCTTTTTTATTAGCACCTCTTCTCTCAGCACTGACAGATTCTACACCTACAGATCTCATGTTTCTCACCAAACTGTCCGAACCCGGAATTGAAAATGTTGGGAATACAGAATTATTCCCTGGACCCTCATCCCAGTTGCTTTGCTGGACACAAAGATTGGAATTGCTGGGGAACTGTGCCTGAGTCTCTCTGTTCTAGCTCAAATCCTGAGTATTGTAACCCAGAGCAATTAACAGCAGAGCCAGAAATTGCCCCTTAGATCAGCTGCCACCAACACATTCAAACCACACCAAAATCAAAGGTGGAATGGAATTTTCCTCATATTGAGAATATTTCCTCTCTAATTTTAAATGTTTTTTGTGAAGCAGAACATCACTAAGAGGGAAACTTTTGCCTCTCTCCCATGATTTTCATTTTCTAATGTATCCCTTTCTTCATTTTTAATTCCAGCTATGTTGCAAAATTCAAATTCGGAATAAAACAAACAAACAAAAAGTTACATTGTTTTAAAATTGATTTTTTTTTTTCCAGCATGGTATTGATTTATCCTTATAGTGAGACCTAATTTCTACTTATGAGGGTTTTTCCTCACATCTAGTTCTCCTACAAGGTTCATTTTTAAATAAAAAGCTGAATTTAACCCAGTTTTACTTTAAATTAACAGGTTCATAATATAAGAATATATAAGGATTTTTGAACTCAGAACCAGATAATCCCATTTTCTCTCTGTGATCTGGGCATCATCTTTAGGCATGAAAATAACCTTTAATGTTCACATCCTTAAACAAAACTTATACAAAAAGAGATATGAGAAATAAATAGAACAAAATCAAAACCCAAGGCAAAAATAGGATATTCCAAGGCTCGTCTTTGCCATGGGTCCCTAAAAGTGAATTTGCCAAATGCAGAGCAAGGCTCCCCAGAGTTCTGGGGGTGCCCTGGGATAGGAAATTCAGGAAATGGATAAATAAACAATATAGAAATTCTCAGCATATGCAGAAGCTCCATCTGACACAGCCTCATTACACAGTTTGTTCTTCTGGGAAGAGAATAAATTTCACACCTAAAAATATGTATTTTCAGGTACTAAATGTTAAATATCTGTTCTTTGTTCCCACCTACCCTGACACTACCAAAATCTCTTTTTCTGCTGTTATCCACCTGCCCTGAAGTTACCAAAAAGCTCTTTTTTTGCCGTTAGGGCTGTGAAGAGGATTCAGCCAACCTTCTATTTTTAATTTTCTTGAAGAATCCCGAGAAAGACACGGAAATTGTTTCTTTCAGAACCCAGAGTGCTTTGTTTGACTTTAAAACCCATCACTAGGAGCAAAGTCTGGGCTTCAATAACTCCTGAATGTCAGCACATCTCTGATTCCCAAAATACGTGGTTTAGGGAGGGATATGGAGCCCGTTCCGACTCCAGGATAATTCCAGCATTAATTTTCACCTCTAATTGTTTCCTCCTCAAACAGCCCCACAGAGAGAGTCTCCCAGTCCTTCATTACACATAACTTATCACAGCATTAAATTTGCCTAAATTGTGCTCCAGTGCTGCCACACTGCTGACCCTTAAGTCTGTAAACAAATACATTTGTTCTCCATATATTTATGCTTTGTCTTCTAAATGGTGAGAAAATGAGCCTGGAATCTTCATATTGTAATTGTATCATCAAAGCCTGTTGAGAATACGATAAAGTAACCAGAAGTTAAATTATCAATAAGAGTCATTTATTTTGCATTTTTATTTTAAAGAATACTTATGAGAATTGTGATAAATTAGCAGTGACAAACTACTTCTTGCAGGCTGATTTTGTGTGGAGAGTTTAATTAAACATTGCAGCTGTTTATCTCTATGGTGATTAAATTTTCATATGTAAATTACATGTATTAAGATCAAGATACTTATGTAAATGTCACTTGCCTTAATGTTTTGTGTTACTGTTATTAACATCTCACCATCAGCTTGTAATCTTCTTGTATTGCATTACGCCGCCGTGCACTACACGACTAAAATAAGTAGATTTATATCTTAATAACAAACAAGTTTTTAAAAAGAACATCTCGCTGTGTAATTGAGATGGAGATTAAAAAAAATTTTAAAAAATAAGCTGTTGAGGGGGAACTGCTGGAAATTTGAGAACCTCGTTGGTTCGAGGTGTGTTTGTTTGTGGGTGCGGCACTTGGGGACGTGGTTTAGGGATGGGCTTGATGGCCTTGGAGGGGTTCTCCAAGATGAACAATTCCATGGATGCCTCCTATCTGTCTGCAAGAAATATTTGAACTGGGAAGCAGCATTTTTACACAGAGGAGCCACAAACAGCCCCCAGGGGCAATTCCATTCCTTCCACTGTGGGGAAGACCAGGCTAATTCCACTGCACCTACCTGAGAACAAAACACACTTTACCTGGACACCTAAAAATCCACTCAGAATAACTCTCCCACCTCCTTAGAGCAACCAAGGGTATCGTGTTTTATCCTGTGCTGTCCCCACCAACTAAAAAGCAGAATTCTGTTGTAGATCTGACAGGAACACTTTCCAAATGACAACAAACCAGATTTATGCTTCAAGCAGAGAAAAAAGCTCAAGATCCACCCACACCCATTTCCAGCAACCAAATAGGTCACAAATGTTTCTTTAAGAACAGAACTTTAAACTCCTGGTTCTTACAGTGAGTCAAACAAAGAAAATTACTGAAATTTGCCATTTACTAAATTTTCCACCTCTTTTTTCTGCTCTCTCTGTACCCTGATGAACATCATTCTTATTCCCTTTGATGATAAAGATTAACTACAATTTGGAGTGAAGGAATAGAAAGATCTGCTGTCTGATCTTAGTTATTAGACAGAGGGAAGTTCTTAATACACAAAGTTCCAACTCCAATGCAAGAAACACTTTTCATTATGCCAGTCATGCTTGGAGCCTTCCGACAGGCAGACACTCACTGACAGCAGGAAATCAAATTCATCGTTTGCAAAAACAAATTA
Source organism: Corvus kubaryi (assembly GCF_017639235.1). Classification (NCBI taxonomy): domain Eukaryota; kingdom Metazoa; phylum Chordata; class Aves; order Passeriformes; family Corvidae; genus Corvus; species Corvus kubaryi. The sequence continues at coordinate 48,503 of NW_024581764.1, forward strand.
AGAGCCCAAATTGCAGTAGGCAATACACAGAAAATGAGATGAAACCACCTGGGATTAATTTCTTTTGAGGAATCCATAGGTTCTGTGTGATCTCGGAGTTTGCACTCACTGGTAGGATGGGCAGGAAGAAAAGGAAAGATCCCTGGGAGGTGGGGGCTTCCTTTTCCCCCAGTGTCATCCAGAGGCACATGGAACTATCAAAGGAGAGCAAGTTATCTCCAGGATCTACTCCAAAGCACTGCAACGCTTTGAAGATGCCCCAAATAACCGTGTGGATGTTCTGATGGGCAAATTGAAGATGAGGCTCAGAAGGAGTTTGGTAACTCTCTCCCAACGCAGTGTGCTTTGAAGGAAGTGCAGTTGGCACAAGGAATTAGCAGTTATTTTAATGGGCACTATCCCTCAGTGCCAGTAATTCCATCTGATGAGAGCCTGACTTTGTACTCGTAGGGAGTCACAAACGCATCTCCCTCAGCAGCTGCAATCCCTAAATCCACTCTGAGTTGCCTTTTTATTTGAGTCTTCAATTACACCGCAAACTCACTTCGGGGATTAATTGTAATTCCTTACAAAATTTTCTATTTCCAAATTTAAATTAGACCGTATCTGTCCTTTAAATCCACTCACACAAACTGCTAGAAAAGTGGTTTTATTTTCCTTTTCCCAGCACCAGATTTCAGGTCTTGCCACAGGATGTTTGCAATGTTTAGACTGTCCTAAAGTACTTATCCATGGCTTGATGCTCCCACACATCCCAGCTCTGCTCTGCCTCTATTCCACATTTTTCCACGTTATTCCTGCCTTCATCTGTTCAGCTAAAAAGATGAGAACAACATTTTGGAGATTACCAACCTTCCACCAAGGAATGTGATGGATTCTTAAAAGCCAATTGTTCTAGAAGGAATTGGTGCTCTGTTGCACTCACTCTGCTCTGAAGAGGCACAAGAACAATCTACCCTGAAGACCACTGAAAATTTGCCTTTAAAATTTCTTCTTCAAATTCAAACTTCGTGGGGTTTTGTTTCAATGAAACGTCTGTTTCAATGAAAGTCTGCATTTTCAACTGTTCCTTCCCATGGAAAAACTGCTGCAGCAGAGGAATAAATCTTTCCAACTTTCTGAGATAGCAACGTTTTCAATTAATTGGAAATTGGATATCATAACATTTTGGGGGTTCTCTCCTGCACAGAACACATCTTTGATGGGAAACTCCAACCTGTGACACTTCCCCAGCTGAAATGGGGCAGAATTTTTGCAGCTGCAGAAAGACCCCATCCAGACACAGAAAATTGCTCCCGAGTGCCATCTGCAATGTGGGAGAAGCCTCCCAGGCTACCAAGGGGAAGGACAAAATCACACGTTCATGTCACAGATCCTTCTTCACCGGCAGCTCCATACTCCAATGGATTTCTTGGGCACTAAAGTGTCTTTCAGGTAAGTGAAGGATTTGTCTCTGCATCCACCAGTGGATTCATTTTCTCTCTCAGAGTTTGCACCAGTTCAGGCTGGAGTGTCCTGGTTTATCACCATTACAACCACGGCATGAAAAATGGAGTGTGGGGCCATAAAGAGACAGAGACAAGAGGAGCAGGCTAATTGTGAGGGAGAGAGCTTCTGCTTCTCCACACAAATCTCAGTCATCATCCCCAATCAAGGAGAAAGGATGAAATATTGTTTATGGGGAGTTTGGAAATTACTGCATTATCCTAAAGATTGCCTGGATCTCTCCACAGACAGATCATGATGAAGTTCACCACGAGGCATTTTTCTTCAACAAAAAAACCTTGTGCTATTTAAGTCTAGTTTGCCTGAAAACTTCGTCTATTCACTGGCTGACTGTCTACAGAAAATAATAACCCTGAGTAATGATCATAGCCGGGATAGTTGGCAGCAGGTCCACCACAATTACCAGAAGTTAATTAGAATTATTAAAATAACAAACACGAGGCCACCAATATTATACATCTACATTTAATAATGGAACCCAACGGCGCATCTGATTCATGAACTACATTTATTATTTTAAAGCCTTTTCTTTCTCACCAAATTAAATATTGATGGATTATCCTCTCCAAATCAGTTGGTGGATTTGATTCTATTTATACAGGTCCTAAAAATTAAGCTTTAGAGCAGAACTATAAAGAGTCACTTGTCTCCCTGAACAGTAAAATAACTTGCAGTTCATTTTTGCTTGTTGCTGCCCTCTCCACAGTGTTCTGTTCGGAAAATGAAATTCCAGACTTAAAACCAATTTGCCAGACAATTTCATCAAACACAGTTTCACCTCCTGTTGCTTATTTAATCCAAATTTATTTAAGGCCACGCTTGTAAGAAATTTCAAGTTCAAGTTGTCAACATCTTTGCACCCACGTGAACCCTAATAATTTTAACATGCAGAGCCTCCACAGTTTTAATTTTCAAGGGCATTTCAACACCTCTCTGCTCTCTGAAATGCTCGGCTGTGCCCCTCCTGCCTCCTTCCTTCACACCACGATTATTTTAATCAGACAACTCGGAACAGATTGAACACGTGTTTACTCCACTCCAGCATGTGCACAGTGTTGTAAAGAGCCTGGCTTTATTTTTAGATCCTAAAAGTGAATTATGCAGCACATGGGATCAGGAGAGAATTTTTAAGCTTTTATATTGGCGGATTTGAGGAGGAATTGCTGACACACATCACACTGCCTTACACAGACAAGCATTGTCAGGGCCATGCATCATCACATTTTCTGTTCATTTTTTAACCAAATCAACCCCTTTTCAGGCCACTGTTCTCCTCAGTAACTTGGCAAAAGGCAAATATCAGTTTCTTCTCAATAATTGAAAATATAGAGCTCCCTGAGCTGCTCGGAAGGTTTTCTTTTGAGGTAAAAGAAAAAAGTTCAGTTCTTCTTTCCCTAGCCAACTACCTTGGTCATCAGCCTTCCTCTATCCTTTATGTATGAAAGGAAAACACATAAGTAGTTTAAAGTCTTTTATATATATATATACACACACATACATATATATATGTAAATTATAGTTTCTCAGTATTTAAAAAAAATCTATTCCTAAAGAAAATTAGTAACAAACGCAAAAATACAAATGTTATATATTTGAACCCCACAAATGACAATCCAGGTACGGGGTTTGCATCCACTCTCCCTTCAATTAGTTTCTGTGGGTTCAAATGACCACAAGCAATTAAGGAAGAAGGAATCAAAGGTTCAGGAGAACCATTAAAAACCCTGAGAGATTTTCAGGCTATGAATTGCTTTTCCAAACTTCACAGGAGCAAAAGGGATGAAGAGACAGGAAATGCAGCTCCACTAAAATGACTTAAAAACAAAGATTTACACTTCCTATAAAAGCCAGTGTCTCCAGATTATTTTCACTATGAGTAAAACCCTTCCAACCCAAACTATCCAAGGATTCTACAAAAGTTTAAAATTAATAGAGCAAGGAAAGAGCAAGAGGGAAGAGCTTTTCCTGCTGCTGCAACTTGAACCAGACTTTAGTGTCAGATATTGTGGGACCAACCCATCCAAGGGGCTGGTAGAGCAAAACACACCAAAGAGCTGAGCTTCCCAAAAAAGGTTCTGCACAAACTCTGGGGGAAATACATGCGAGTCTGGGAAACAGCTTGCTGTGAGAACATGTTAGAGACTCTCAGTCTTAAAATAAAGGTTCAACAACAACTTGCCACAGTGCAAAAGCCCTAATAAAGATCAGTCTTTAAACAGCAGCTCTCCAAAACGAGCCACACACAGCAGATCCAACAGGACTCCAGCCCACCAGGGAACACAATTTACCCTTTTCCTCACTCCTCCAGCAACAACACAAGGCCATGGAGACTCCCACACTCGCTCCTTGACCACTTTGACATTGCCTCCCTTCCAGTCTGCTCCTTTGTGTTTCCCAGAATATCTGGGGATTTTCCCTAATTAAATGATTTCACACCATATTATCTCTGGTTAACATGAAACCAAGCTTTACTAATTTGATCTCCCCATGTCTGGCACCATTTGTTCATGCTCTGTCACCACCTCTGAGCACAGCCTGCGTTTGACCTCTTGGGCTCAGTCCTAAAGCTCTCACAGCACCCTCGGTTGTCCAAAGCCAAGGGTTGAACAAAACCCAGTATTGAGACTGAGAAAGTGTCCAGCTGAATTGCAGATAGATTAGATAATCCTTATTTTTTAATGAATTTACATCATTTTTCAAGGTAGTTTGTCCTTCCAGGGAGGCACTGGAAAAGAAGCAATTTTGGAATTTCATTATCCTCTTTTCCCCCTCTTTTCATTCTCACCACTCTTCTTTCTACATTTCAAAACTTGGCCATTGTTGGTGATCAGTTCTTTTGGTTTTCATTATTGTGAAAACACCTTTTTAATTGCCATTCCATCATGAATTTTTCCCCATTTTCCTACTGTATATGGAGTGCCCCATCTCCTGAACATGAGGATGTGCACCTCCAGCACGGGCTCCCCTGAACACAGGGAAAAATCCAATTTGTTCAACTTTTACCCAGAGTAGACATATGGATTGCCTCCCTCTGATTTTTAAAACCTCCCTTTTGTAAATTTTTAAGTGTAATGTCAGGTTTGCTGGTTAGGGCAAGGGGAAACAGCCTCAAGTTTGGCCAGAGGAGGTTCAGGTGGATATCAAATTTCTTCCCTCAAAGGGCTGTCCAGCCCTGGCAGAGCTGCCCAGGGCAGGGGGGTAGTCCCCATCCCTGGAGGGATTCCAAAGCCATGTGGATGTGGCACTTGGGGACATGGAGCAGTGGTGGCCTTGGCAGTGCTGGGAATGGCTGGACTCGATGATCTGAGAGGGTTTTCCAAGCTGAATGGTTCTGGGATTTTACGGTCATCAGTCCCTGAGGATGCTAAACTCGATTTTATTCTTTTTACTTTTCTCCAATCCAAATCCCCACTCTGCATTTCCATGAGAGCTGCTCCCTGTTGGAAAACAATTAAATGCTCCTTGAAACTTGTCCAAACTCTGGGACATCACGGTTTGAACAGCTGAGAAGTTTAAGAAGTTGAAAGTTGAATCCCTCACTAAAACCTACACAGCAAGTTCTGTGAGCACCCAAAATAACAAACCACTGAAACTTTGAGGTGGCGGTGTCATTTTCAACATTGATTTCCACTGCTGGGGCTGAGTCAAAGGGAGCCTTGTCACCGACTCCAAAGTTTCCATGAAGCCAGGCCTTTGTGCCCCAGCTCCCGAATCAAAATTCCACCCAGCAGAAGTGTGAAAATATTTTCAGCGTATTTATTAGCACCTCCTCTCGCTCAGAAGGCAAACAGAACGACGAGATTTCAGGAGAGTGAAAGACAGAATATTAGTCCCCTGTGCTGCCAGTGTTCCCAGATTCCTGCCAATACTTGTCACTCCCGACCCAGGCGGCCTCACGCGATTTTATTTAATCAGCCCATTTCCAAATTCTTTGGAAAAAACAAATGAAGTTAAATAACAAACAGCATAAATATTTTAATAGGCCTTCACATTACCAACTGCCAGACCAGCTGTCTAAACCACAAGAGTTTTGGTGGCTTTTTTTTTTTTTTTTTGTAAAATACTTTAATTTTTTTTACAAAGCAGAAACACATACGTCTGCGCCTCCAAAGGCATCTGTCTCGGCTGGGACCCCTGGCCTCGGGCAGCGCAGCACAGACGCTCCGTGGGGACACTTGGAGGGTGCTGGGTCCCATCTATGCAGCCTCTCCACCCTCCCATGGCAAGTGGAAAGAGGACAAAACAAGCCCTGAGCTCAGCGTTAAAAGCTCAGCTTCCTCCCTGAATAATTTTCAGCAGAAAAGCAAACGGAGAATAATTCCAATATTCCATATTTACCATCAGGCAAGAAAAAGCAGCTTTGCTTATGATTCCCTACATGTGGAAATTCTGGTTGTCCGCAGCCATGATCCCAAAGAGCAGATCTGACTTCATCCAGACAATATTTTGGGAATGTGATGGCTTTTGTGACAACTTGGGATAGTGGGAGGTGTCCCTGCCCATGGCAGGGAGTGGAGTGAGATGAGCTTTAATCCCTTCCAACCCAAACCATTCTGGAATTCTAAACATGAGGAAGAGGATGCTTGGAAGGCCCCACCCCAAAGGGATCAGCTCAGGAAGAGGTGGGTTGGTGGTTAAATACTCTACAGCTGAGCATTTAATTGTAATGTTCATAAAGAGAAAGAAAGAGGTTTTTAATCTGTCAGTGAAATATCTGTTCTTGAACTGAAAATAAAAATTGAAAATCTTAATTAAATACTCCCAGCCCAATACTTTTTAAGATATATGTAGTTTAAAATACTTGTAGAATTAGGAGAGAGTGAAAGCAAGTGTTTTCTTCTCAAAAGAAGACAATACCTACAATTAAAAAAAAATAGATGATACAAGTTTTGGCTATGAAATATGAAAACACTCTCTGCCCCCTCATGACACTGAAACAGTGAGAAGAGGATGAAAATTCCTTCTTCCCTTTGTGTCTCAGCTAGGCTAAACTCCATGAAAATTCAGTTTATAGAGACAGGACTAATTCCCACTGACTGCAGAAGAGAGATGAGCTCACCAGCTGAATTTTAAGGAAAAAAGTTCCACTACAGAAACTGGAAGTGCCCCATGCAATGGACAATGAGTAGACCCAAGTTCCACATCATGAAGGTGCACATGGATAACCACAGCCAAAGTTTTCAATCTGAACTGATAATACATTAAACATATATTTTATATGTATCTATTTATATAGCAGTTCAATGATTATAAATAATAAATAAAAATAAATTTTATTTATATGTATTTAATATATTATCACTTCATATATAGTGTCTATATATACTATATAGATACACCATGTACACTGATGTAATTTAATTAATATTCATGAAGCAGCAGTAGCTGATTGCCAAATTTTTGTCCTATTCTGAGCACACTGATTTTCATTAGGAACACTGATTTTTCCTGCAACACCATATTAATAACCTGCTCTCTATTTTCTACAACTCCAAGTCAAAAACTTATTTGGAGCCTCGGGAAGAGTTAAGGTTTAGCAAAAGAAAAATGAAAATAAAATCTTTAAACCCTTGCTTAGCTTGAAGCTCTCTAGACTTTTGTATAACACAACTCCTGTGATGTTTTGGGGTTATAATCCCAGAGTGGTTTGGGTTGGAAGGAACAGAAGAGCTCAGTGATGTTTTTCTCTTTTCTCAGCCTCTCCAGCAGTGGGAAAGATCCCTAAGCAACTGTGTGAAAACTGCGGGAAAAGAAGAGAATTTTGGTTCTCCTTGCAGGGGAAGCAGCTGAGGTTCGTGTGGTGCCACCACGCGAGGGAGCCCTGTCCTCAAAAATTCACACGTTTAGGGGCGAGGAAACCAAAGGAGGAACGAACCGGTGGGTCCAGGAGGACGCCAAAACCCCGGTCCTTCACAAATCCCAAATCATCCCAGCCAAGCCTTGGGAGAGCTGGGAAGAGAGGAAATCCTCAGCTGGGGAGAAAAAAGTACATTTTTGTAACACTATCCTCGTTTATACTTGAACACAGAGGAAGTTTATCGTTAAAACAGAGAGGTGCATTATTTCTGTCTGAAAACCAAGATGGTAATATCAATCAAATTCACAGGCAAAGAGTAAGATAAAGCTGAGCCTGGAAATATGTGAGACATCAAACTTCTGTATTTTGCCCCATAAGTTATGTTGCTGTCCCCCAGAGAGGATTTGAAAATATCCACACAGAGGGGTGTAACCACGCAGCCCAAATGTGTCCCACCAACCTATTCTGACATAATTCGTTACCAAATAGGGGCTAAAGCAGCCAAGTGGAGTTTTTCGGCACACAGAAACATTTACAATATTTAAATCACAACTTAAATGAGTCAAATTGAGCTTGCTCTGGCATCGTGATCCTCCCCTCCCTGCTGCTGTCATGTGCACTGAACATGAGCTGGGGTTCCTGTGGAAAAGGGAATTTAATTACAGCCTAAAACACCCCGAGCAGCAAAGGGAACTGGATGGGCTTCCCACAGCCTTAAATCCACTCCTTCCTGATGTCAAACATTTAGTTCAAAACCTAAACAACAATTTCCTGCAAAACAGCCTTTCCTGCAACCCTGTTCAATTTGCACTGCAGAAAACGCCACAATCAAATTCTGAATGTTCATCTACCACCACACAGATGGTTTAGGGTTTGGCAAAAAGTCCTGGAAATAAAGTGATGCCAGCAGCACTCAGCCCCCCCAGTCCTGCTGGACTCAGTGGGGTGCAGAGACACAGCACCTCCCCGAGGTGAGGGATCCCCCTCCCAAATGCCAGAGCACCAAGGCTGGAAAAGGCAAGACCCAGAAACCAGAGGGATTCCTGTATTGGAAGGCAACAAAGAATCATGGAATGGTTTGGGTTGGAAGGGGCCTTAAGGGTCATCCAGCTGCACCCCTGACACCTTCCAATAACCCAGGCTGCTCCAAGCCCCAATGTCCAGTCTGGCCTTGGACACTTCCAGGGATCCAGAGGCAGCCCCAGCTGCTCTGGGCACCCTGTGCCAGGGCCTGCCCACCCTCCCAGGGAACAATTCCTTCCCAATATCCCATCTCACCCTGCCCTCTGTCACTGTGAATTCATTCCCCCTCATCCTGTCACTCCATCCCTTGTCCAAAGTCCATCTGCAGTCTCTTGGAGCCCATTCAGGCACTGAACCAAGCTCCACCCTCGTTCCCCTCAGAGGCATTAGAATAGGTTATAATGAGCAAATTCAAAAAAGAAAATTATCAATAACTAAATTCGTAATTTATCAAAAATCTTCCTAAAATACAAGAATGTTTCTCCTACCTCACGTTCCTTCACGGCACCTTTGTATCACTTTAAATGTTTTGCAAACTCTAATTATAACAATTACCTTAAAAAGGTATCTTCACACTGCAAGTCAAAATATTGGGGAACATTATTACACACCTGTCCTCAGTCTCTCACTTCTTTTACAAGGCCACACAATCCAAAAGCTTCGAGACAGAACTTCTGAGACACAACTCCCACCTACACCCAGTTCCTTTGCTCCCTGATTTAAATCCGTGTGTACAAACGCGGATTGTGGAACAGGAGGTGAGCAGCACGGGAAGCACCACGGTCTCCTACCCACTAATTACCAGGAAATGGGAGAGGGTTTGACAGTGCTCTGCATCCTCCTCACAAGGGGTCTCATTTTCTCTCTTTACTTGCATTAACTAACTTAGTCTGTAATTAAAAGAGCTGCAATCCTTGCAATAAAGCGACACAACTGCTTTACTCTTCACTTCCTCTCTCCCTGTGTTGTGCCACCCATGTCACACCATTAATTTTTCTAATTAACAAACTATATTTCATTTATTTAATGTATTTGTTGATGTATAATAATCATGAAATTCTAGAATCGTTTGGGTTGGAAGGGACCTTAAATCTCATCCAGTTCCATCCTCCTTCCACGGGGGACACCTTCCACTATCCCAGGTTGCTCCAAGCTCTGTCCAACCTGGCCTTGGACACTTCCAGGGATGGGGCATCTCCAGCTTCTGGTCTTCCCCCACCTGGGACAGCTTTGGCAACAGGAGCTCCATCCCTCTGGAAGATCCCAGGGAAGCCAAGGATGCCCTGACAGGAGCGGGGCTGCAGACATTTAGGTGTTAATGTGAATTTAACACCCTGTGAAGGCAGCACTGCATGCACAGGAAGGAATGGAAGGCAAAACTTTCCTTGGATCATGCACATTTCCTCCTCGCACACACTTTGAATTACAGTTGGATCAAGTTGTCAGTGCCTTGTGCTCCTTTTGTCCCCAAATATGATTTGGAAAAAGTAAAGACTTGACAAAGAAACATCCTCACAGTTTCCTAAAAGTTATAATTTTAATGTTTCCGAATTAGCCATTAAATGCATTGTCATCACATCAAGCTTGACATCCCCTGCTAGACTCTCAGTCCCAACAGGAGCTCTGCAGGCAGCTGTCCCCACACTGCCCATCCCTAACCACATGGATTGGGAAAGGATGCTGCTCACACCATCCCACTGAATTCCCGTGGTTTCATCCTGGGTCAGAGTTACTTCCTTGGATGCAAACAGGGGAGCAAGCAGATTTATACAGGCCTGTGTGGTTTGCACACAAATCACATGCTGTGCTTTCCCTGCCTTTGATCATCCCACTCCCTTAATTCAGCATGTGCTCCCAGGGTGGCACTGCCAGAGGGAGGATGGGCAGCGGGACTGGCAACACCTCATAAATCAGAATTCCATGAACAGACATCGAGCTGCCATTGGTACCTGAAACTCCTTCCCAGAGCAGGAGTGGGATGAATGAGCAGAGCCTTCCCTAATTCACGCACTCCCATCCTGTCAGAAGCGCAGCAGTTGATGCTTCCATTCATCTCCCTTTGCCTGGCAGTGTCAGGCTGCCCACAGAATGTTCTACTCACAATTCCACGTGCACAGCTGCAATTACTGCTCTGCCCACGCTGCTCACCTGGGGCTGGAGAGCGCCAAAAACCTCTGGGCATGCACATAAACATTTAAATTCAAGGACAGCTTAAAACTTCACCACTTTGTCCTGAAATCAGTATTAACCCAAAACGTGTAGGATCACCTAATCTCTCTCATGCACTTTGGTAACTCTTTCTGCTTGAAAAACAATAAAAGTGAGATTAACAGACTTCATGGGCAGGAATCTTTTAATTTCATCCTTTCTTAATTTCACCACAGCCCTGGAAGTGTCCCAGGCCAGGTTGGATGGGGCTTGGAGTAACCTGGGATAGTGGAAAGTGTCCCTACACATGGCAGGGATGACTTTTAAGGACCCTTCCAACCCAAACCAGTCTGGGATTTTAAGATTCTCTGATTCTGTTACTCTCCCACACAAACCAGCCAAGTATTTCTCTAACTATTTGCTTAGCATAAAGCCCAGGAATTAAATCTCGCACCTAGGAATAGGAAGCTAAGGTTGGAGACCTCTCAGATTTCACTGATATTTATCAATTGTCTTTCACAACAAGGTCGCTGATGTAGATACTGAACTACCAATTAAAAGCCTCCAGAAATGTCATTTGCATGTTTATCCAGAACTCCTGTTTGTCTGGGAGCTAAAAATAGAAGGATTTGTTGACATTTGTAGACAATGACTGCTTGAATAAACAGAATTTCAGATCTGAAACATCACAACTTTACAGAGAGGGTCCCAATACCATCACCTGCCACAATTTACATGGATTTATCATTTGTGTCTCAGAAACAAAAATTGCATTTGGTAAAATCAGTAGAGAGCAAACAAAACATAGCCCATTCTAAAGAAAACATAATTGCACAAAGCATTATTCAATTTTTAGTAAAACATAAGGGCTGTGATTACAGCAGCTTTTGCAAAGCATATGAAGCATCATCATTTAGCTGTAGGTTAAGTTGGATTTTTACATATCTGAAGAAACAACACCAAGAGAAAAAAATTTAGGAGTGAAACATCATTCATAGGGAACCAAAACTTCTAAATGTCTAAAATAGTCTTTTAAATCCTTTTTGCTTCACCTATTAATGGAGTTTCCAGGTCTTCCATCTCCTTACAATAAGCCCTAGTTCTGGTTAGGCTGGAATTGAAGGGAAGGTGTTCAGCACTGCCACAGCTCAGATTAAAAGTGCTTTCTCTTAAACAACTAATTCTACTGCTTCCAGAGATGACCCTTCTGGAGAATATCTTTTATTTTAATTTTTTTATTAACTGCTGTTTGAATAGCCTGCTCAGAATATAAAAGACAAACAACTCTTCCCCCTCCCTGTAACAATTAGCAGCCATGATAAAGCTCCAATTTCCAACTTAGTTAATTTAGCATGTCAAAAAGCAATCTTTGCCTGGTAATTTCAATGCACTGAATGTCACAGAAAGGCCAAGTGACAGATTGCTGCATTTCAGTCAGAACACTCATCCTACTAAAAATGTAATCACTGATGTTCAGATCTCATTTGATATGCGCTGTACAATATTTGGGTTGGGGGCAGCCTTTGGCATCTTCTTTGCCCCCCTCTTGTACAATAAAAAATGAATTCATGTTGCATTCTGAGTTCTACCATCAGTTTTGAGAATCACATGGACAGGTACACCTAGACCACGATCCTTCAGTGGAATTCTGAGTTCCCATTGGACTCGACTAATCTGGAATTCACTCATCACTGTAAGTAACGTAATTCTGAGTTCAGACTCAATAATGTTGGTGAGAACTGAAAGTCTGATTCCAAGTCATACTCAGGAGACTGCAAAGTCCATCAAAAATAAATTAAAATCCTTTACCAATCATTAGCATGCCCTGTGTTTAATCACCTTCCTAAAACTGCCTGAATTCCATCATTGGAGGATGGAGAGGCTCCAGCTGGAAGCTGAATTTCAGGGCTCTGTCATGTGCCTCGTGCCCCATCTTCCAGCAAGCTTTTCATGAATCTATTTGTTACAAATTATTTTGATGTACAGGGAATTTATTTGTCTTCTTTTCCAAGAATAGTTTCATAACCTCACCACATTCCAATTCTAAATAACACATATGCTCCATGTTTAACAAACTCCAGTTGGTGCTTCATATGTGTACTTTTCCTTTTTATTCCAAGGATATGGCTGCAGAGCACTGGGGATCAGGCACCAGCGTGGGTGAACACTCTCTGAATCCCTGCTTTTCAATTGTCAGGCAGCAGTTGACTGAAATTGGGGGGAAAATGATTATTCTGACAGGCTTTGGTAAGTCATTGGCTCCAAAACCTTCTCTTCCAAGTCTCCCATGTCTATCAGATGCTCAGTCAGAGGTGTGGCATCTCCTTCTTGAAGTGCCCATCATTGGTGTGCCATGGCACCCTGAGGTTGGTGACATTAATTTTCACTTCAGGTGTGGCGGAAGTTGAAGAAATGACTGATTTTTGCCCAAACTGGAGCTGTCCCATATGGAGCCGTGTCAATAAATAAGTGGTGGGAAAAGAAGCTACGCCGGAAGATGAAGAGTTACAAGAGTGAGCATCTATGGCACAGTCTTTTATGCAACAGCTTGTTCTAACTCTTTTTAATATTTACACTGGATTCTAGGTCAGCTGAAGTGGTGGGCAGGAGACCAAGTCCTTGATGAAGCATTAACTGCATGTCCACACCCGTGCATGGGAAAGCAGCACAGATTATCTCACTTCAGGCTCTGCTTCACCCCTCTTCCCCTTCCCAGCTTCCCCACGTGACCTGGCACACCTGGACAGCACTGCCAGAAAGCTAATTAAGCATTAAGATGAGTCCTGGATGGAGACAGGACCACTCTGAGCCTCTAGACACCAATGTATGGAAAACAGCATTGGAAACACATGTGTTTCCATCCCAGCCCTTATTAATCCCCTAAGGAAGTGCCTCCTGCAAAGTATCAGATCATAAACAGTAATGAACACTTTAATTAATATCACCCCACTGCCAGGGAGAGATATTATACGTAAATTCAATAAATCATGGCTGCTCACAGGCAGCATTGATGCAATCTGAAGACCAGAAAGGGTGGTCTCGACCCCTAAAATTACCTCAAACACATTGCCCGAGTGCGAACACAAATCTGCATCCAAATTTTGATACCTTCCCAACTGGCTTTTTAATAAAGATCTCATTCAGAGTCATTTTTATTCACAATAAAGAGTTCAAGGAGAAAGAGTAAGAAAAAAGAAGAGAGTGGAGTAATTTCCATAGCACCCCAAGATGCACAGAGAAAGGTTCCTTAAGCAGGTTATTTCACAGAAATGGCAGCCATAAATGCACATTATGCTTTGTATCCTTTCTGGATGGGTAGGAAGAACTGCACCTCTAAGTAATAAGAAAAACTTTAGTTCATTAAACAAACCTTAAGGGGAAGAGCAAATGAGAAGTGTTTTATATTCAGTGTCATCAATTCAGCTGAAAACATGTTTGTACCACTCCATGAAATGAAGGCTTTTTATAGCGCCGTTCCTGCCAACGTTGCCTCATGAACATCATAAAATTAAACATGTAAAACCAACTCTGGAGATGGCAACAAATAAATTCCAGAGAAGCAGCAACACAAAGTAACTCGCATTCCTAAACAAACATTTTGTGGAGAAAAATAGGTGTAGAGAGGAAAGCATTGTGCAGGGGGTGCACTGAATATAAACAGAGGTCAGAGGAAAGGGAAAGGGATTTTTCAGCCTTTCTTTTCCAATGTATTTCTGAAGCCCCCCCCATTACAGAATTGGCATCACCACCCCAGACTGCAAAAGTGATTAATTACTGGCATTTCTGCACTTGATCCACTGATGGAAGTTACCATGGAAGTAGCCTCAGCTCCGTCCCCCAAACGTGGCCTCACACCAGTGCTGCAGGAGTGACCCTGGTGGCCATGGAATCATGGACCTGAATCATGGACTCAAAAGGAAAAGACCTTTAAACCATCTTTAAAGCCACATCCACACAGCTTTTAAATCCATTCAGAAATGGGAATTCCACCACTGTCCTAGGCAGAAGACCCTTTTGGGAAGAAACTATTCTCAATATCCAACCTAAACCTCCCCTGGCACAGCTGGAGGACACTTTTTCTTGTCCTGTCCCTGTTCCCTGGGAGCAGGGCCCAACCTCCCCAGCTGCCCCCTCCTATCAGGGAGTTGTGCAGAGCCACAAGGTCCCCCCGAGCCTCCTTTTCTCCAGGCTGAGCTTCCTCAGCCACTCCTGGAGCTCCAGACTCTTCCCCAGTCCCATTCCCTTCCCCAGACATGGATCCTTGTCCCAAGGGACCACGAGCACTACACCACAGCAGGACCACACCGTGCCAAGGACTCAGCCCCTGCTGCTGCTGCCCAAGGACATCCTGTCCATGGTGAAGGTGAGGACCCTTCCCAAAGCTGAGCAGCCACCCTTGCTGTCTCCCAGAAATTTGGAGAGATTCTCATCTTGCTCTTTTCTATTCCTCAGCAAAACAAACAAAAAAATACAGACAAAAAGGAAGAAGGAGGTGGTTTAATTTGGGGGTTTTCTGTAGGTTGCTTTTGGGATAGAACAAGCCCATCCCTCCCTTCATTGCCCTCCACTCCAAAGGCAGCAAAGAGAAGGACTGTCCCCGACTGCCACCCGATGATCTCAAAACAGCTGAAAGGAGGCACACAAAGCACACAAAGACCTCCAAAGTTATGCCACAGTCATCAAATACCAGAGGCGTTTGGAAACCACTGCTGTGGCCCCGAGTAGGAGCAAACCTCTCCAAATAAGGAAGCATTTCTCCTCCAACGTGCAGGAATTGGCAGCTCCCCTGCTGGAGTTTATGTAAGATTTCTCAAACAGATCAGCCAGCTAACAAATGTCAAAGAGCCTTCCTGGCTTTGGAGGGCAGTCACCAGACTTCGATTGCAGCAGGGGGTTCTGATAAGATTTCAAGTCGGGAAATGAGTTTCCATGATGGAGGTGAAGGAAGAGTCCAAATAATGAGCAACCAATGATGAGTTGGTGAGGAATGGCCACACTGCCCCCACCAAAGTGTCCCCTCTCACATCCCCAAAAGGGTAATCTACAGAAAAATGGGCATTTCCAGGAAAATGGGGGTTCAGGATCACATTCCAGCAACGTGCTGCTCAAGGTCAAGAGGATCAAAAGCAACATGGCCTGACAAATACTAGGTACTGATGGGACAACCTTAATAGGGAGACAAAATATTCCAGAAGGGTCTCAGAGGGGTCAGACAACACTGTATTTTTAATATTTATCTATTAATCTCAGAAGACTGACTAAGTAAATTCAGCTTCACTTCCCAGCAAAAGGCTGCAGGACAGTTATTTAAAACTTGCTGGAGAGGAGATCTTAAAACCAGGCTATCCTGGTTAACCAAGACATGATATGGCAAGTGCTTAGCAACACTCTTTCCCATTTTTTTTTAACCTCCACCAGCCTCCCACAGAGAATGACAAGGAGTTATTACCTCCTGACAATGAGCTCTTTCTTCTGCTTCTTGTCCCATTAGGCCCTGATCTCTGCTGCTTCTGCACAGAAGGTACTTAGAATATCTAAATACCTAAAAGACATGATTGTGTGCACAAAAGGCTCTTCAGAGCAGGGAGGGTTTGGGGCTACTGCACACACAAATCTCAGAAGAAAGGATCCAGCTTGTTTTGCCTCTAAAGTGTTCGGCATCTCAGACCTCAGAGTGATGGTCACACTGAAAAATACAGGATTTATTATTTATTAAGCTGCCTATCAGAATTAGTGAAGTTTATACTCACAGTCACTTACGTATTTTCACTTTCTGAACAGCAAATAAAAATAAGCAACAAAACACTGATACAGTCCAATAAAACAGAAGGAAAATCCAGTTTTGTGGGATTTGAAGCCTCAAGGCACATCTATTGCTTTTTTACCTCAATATACAGAGCAAGAAACACAGAGTCCAGATCAGCATCTGTTTCACTGCCACATCTCAATCCTAACAAAATACTCACACACAGACAGTAAATTAAAAGGACCCAAAGGCAACCAGCTGTCCGGGCACTCTGAATAAAAGTGATCCATGGTCACAGAGGAAAGGTAAGATGGACATTTACCAGGGTTTGAAGGGACTAAACACAGGGCAGCAAAATAAGGAATAGGTTTAATTCCACTTTTCCCACACCATGCATAAAGACAAACAGCTGATGGCAGGAGAGGGAAGGGCAAAACACATCTGGGATGATACACAAAAAGGGTTTTTTCTTGCCTCCTTCTCTGCAAACTCCACTCTGGTTTGATCATCCCTTCCACCAGCATGAGGTCAGGCCCAAGCTCTTTTATGTGGGCAACTAATAACTCTTATCATCACTTGATTTATCTGTCTTAAACGTGTGGATCACATGGAGATGGACTGGGTGAGTTATTACCTTGTGGAGCCAAGCAAAGAATTTTGGTTTTACTGTCCTGAAGTTCTTATTTCCTAACTCAAATAAGAAATACCACAGATATATATTTCAAGAGGGACACAAGCAATTTCTTTGCCTAAACACATGCCTGATTTATTATTCAGATTTATAAGTGTACTTTCTTCAGTGTTTGAGTTACACATTTTTTCTCTGCTGAAAAACAAGGATTAAATCTTAACCACAATGCCTTGATTTAAGCTTAATTTTCCTATGCACCACTTTCCTGCTTTTCTGCCTCCTGCAACTCCGAGGTTCCATGACTAAGTTCTTCCTGCTGCCACAAACTCTGTTTTCAAACACAAGATTTCTCTTCTTTGGCCCAGGCATAGAATACCATAAAATCCAATCATAGTGTCTGCATTGAGTAAATCTTTGTTTAAATCTAACTACAGAGGCTCAGGGCACCCTTTTTCTCCACAGCTCTCAGGGAGGCAAAAAAACAACAGGATTCCTCCAAGGACATTTCTAAACCAGCCCCAGAAAAGGGACACTGAGCAAACAGACTTTCAGAATTCAGTTTTTTGAGTTACATTTTATGAAAAATAACTCCCAATGTAACACAATCAATCATTGCACTGCACAGAGGAGTTTTCAGTCCAAATGTGTCTTTTCTGTACAACTGGCAAAGATAAATAGGAGAAAATCTCTGATACCTTTTCACTTTCATGACCCTGAATATTCACCTTTGTCTTCAAGCCCACAGCCAGCTGGACACAGAGACATTAAAGTCAAGGAGATCTGAGCCATAATTCTTCTGCCATGGCTGTGGCAAATACATGGACTCTGGTTTATTGATTCAAAGCCATTAACAGATGTGAATGACCAAACCATGAAGATTTCTGCAGCTCTACATCCAAACTGGAGTTAGTCACCCCAAGATCAAATAAAAATGCAAGAGTGGAAGCTCTACATTAAATTTATCAGTGTTATTCTCTATCTCAACAGCAGCACCTATAGCCAGCAGCGGTTTCATTCCAATTTGTATCCCCGAGGTATCAGCATTTCAGAGTCACCCTGACATCCTGGGAAATTTTCATGGCCAGGTAAAACTCAGATAAAACTGAGAATATCCCAATAGCAACAGCCAGGCATCTCTGAAATGTAATATTTTTTCAGGTTGAAGGAGCAGCAGTCAGACTTTCCCTGAGGGTCAGTGCTGTCAATGCCAGAACAAACTGATCTTCCCCAACCTGCACAAAGCCAAACCCAGCCTTGCTGGAAACTTCTTCTCTTTCCAGACTAAGGTCCTCTCTCAACTTGTGCCAGGGGAGGTTTAGATTGGATATTAGGAACAATTTGTTCACTGAAATTGTGGTCAGGCATGGAGGGCTTCGGCCAAAGGTTGGCCTTGATATCTTGGGGGGGGTCTTTTCTAACCCTAGTGATTCTGACAGGGTCTGCACAGATTCCAGAAAGACACCAAATTAAAACTCAGCCAGAAGGAGCCTGAAGAAAGGCAGTTGAGTTATTGATTATACTGAGCTGCAGAACCCTCTTTTTCTGCCAAAATTTGTCTGTGAGAGGGCAGAAGACAAAAGCTTTTGAAAAACCCTCCTTGCTGAATTAAATCTATTCCCTCTGGGCATTTGCTCCATCAGATATAAAGATATATTTTCATTGCAGTCAAGATTAAGCCTTTTCCAGACTTTATTTTCCATCCAGTCAAACTGATCTGCAATGATTAATAAAAAGTAAAATAATTCGAGAACAAAGAAGAAGGGTATACTTAAAGTTAAGCCCAAATGCAAAAGTAGAGATGGTGCTTGTATCTCTTAACTTAGAAATTAATATGAGCCTAAAGAAAAGCCCATGGTAAGTTTAATATTTCAATTACAGTTTCATAAAAGCAGAAATAGCCAATCCAACATATTCCATGGTACCTTTCTGCTATGGACACAGCTTCCAACACGAACCTGATGCACTACAACAAACTGGGTTTTCTTTATGAACATTTCTCTACCAAATACTTTAAAAACAGAGATGTTTTGATGTTTCCCATAGATCTGAACCATATGGGAATTAAGAAAGTATTAAAAAAACCAACAGAAACCCTGCTAAGCAAAGGTACAAAACACATAAAGCTCCTCTGAGCTACAATAACCTTGAGGCTGCATGAGCTGATGGATAAACAGAACAACCCAGATAAAGAAGAACTGGAAAGGGATTAATTAAATCAGAAGCTATAAAAACATATTAAAAAGATTTCTAGAAAGAATAAATCAAATCACAAATACACTATGATGGAACCTGGGCTCAGCAGTGGTATTATGGGAAGGATCTTTGTATTGGTCTTTCTTTGCTCGTTACCCAGATAATCTGATGGGTCACAGGTGACTCCCAGCTGCCCAGGTTGGTCCTTCCTAATGCCCTTCTGGGTAAAAAAAAAATCATCATTTCTCAAGGATTAAGACACACAGTACCCTATGAAAAGACCAGAATCCTTCCTAAGCAAGAGTTAACCCCAGAGCAATGCCTAAGACAGGTGGATATTATCAGTGCATCTTCCCTGGAAATGATCATTTGTTTGCAAGTCAAAGTCCCGAAAGAATTTCTGACGTTCCCAGTGAAAACATCTCAAGTCAAGACTTGTCTCAGCAATTTAGTTCAGCTTGTTTTGTTGTCTCAGTTGTTTGTTCAGTATTTATTGCCAGGCTTTGTTTTCCTGTCACCTCCATACCCACTCCACTGCCCTTGTTTATCACGTGGCTTTCTACACTCTCATAATCCTTTGAGCTTCCTTTCAAGTAGCTTGGAAAAAAAACCCACAGTATGAGTTCATGAAACAATGTATGAATAAGTCATTTCCTCCTTTAAATACACCTCTGAGTAAATGATCCAGAGACTTTTCAAGAACCATTTACATAACAGTCGCTGATACAGGCTTCAAATTTTCATGTCAATCTCAGAATGGCATTTTAAATCACCCCATTTTCCTAAACGAGGTGAGAGAATTTTAAGAGCAGATTTTGTCAACTTCTAGACCCCTTCTTTTAGACCCAAATCTTTAAATGGTGAATTCTCCTCATCCTTCTGCATTTGGGGTAGTGCAGAAATGTCAGAAGTGCTTTGGGTGTATAACCTGTAATCCAAACACAGTTGGGTGCTACTTCAAATACATTTTCTTTTACGACTACAAATGCCACAAATTTCAGCAACTGTCAATCCCACTTCACAGCCTGCAGCTTGAAAATAAAATTTGGAGGCTTTGCTAGATGTGAGTAACCATCTCCTGCAGTACTACTGGGAAGACACCTATAAATCACAAGATGCTCAACTAGCTGCAAATAAATTTAGGTAATTCCAGGCATAATTCATAGACAAGTAAACAAGAGAGTGGAATTTGGCTTCTACATGGATTTCTGAAGTGTTGTGAGAACATCAATCCTTCCTTGGGTTCAGAAACCAAGAACAGGCTCAAAGGTGAATCTCTCCCTCAAATCTTGGTGGAGATGGAAGAGAAGCAAGAAACGTGGGGGTCGGGCTCTGCTCCCAAGGAACAAGGGACAGGATGAGAGGAAACGGCCTCAAGCTGTGCCAGGGGAGGTTTAGATCAGATATTGGGAACAATTCCTTCCCAAAAGGGTCCTCTTCCCAGGGCAGGGATGGAGTCCCCATCCCTGGAGGGATTTCAAAGCCGTGTGGATGTGGCACCTGGGCACATGGGTCAGTGGTGGCCTTGGCAGTGCTGGGAATGGTTGGGCTCTGACCTTAGAGGGCTTTTCCAGCCTAAATGACTCCATGACTCTGTTCCAGAGAAGTTTCTGGATGTGGTTCCTGCAGAAGCACAATTGCTCTGAAGGCACCAAGGGCCACATGGGAATGCATAAAATGGATCATCAAGGGCCCACAAGCTCCATGTGCTGCTCCAGGGCTCCCCTGGGAACTTTTCCTTGGTCTCAGGATGGTGCAGGGCTCTGCTGAGCTTTCCCTTCCCTGGGATGGAGTCAAGGACTTCTCTGCCAGTCTGAGAATGGGAAGCCAGTACTCAGATGAGCTTCTCTTGGAATGTCCTTGCACTCAGAGGTCTTAGGGCACAAAGGGAAGGGCAGAGATGGAGATTGGGATCTCTGGCATGGTGGGAATCTCTTCAGGGACTGGCCTCTACATCTGCAACACTCCTGATTAATTTTTTTTCTGAACCTGGAGTTTGGGGAAAGGAGGGATAGAAGAGCTCATCCATAGCAGTTGGCACCTTTGTTTGAGTGACCTAAAAGAACCTAGGGTTTGGGAGCCATAAATTCCCAAAGATACAGCCACATTTCTTTTTTTGGCTCCGAGTCTGAATGCCAAAAACTGGGACAGTTGACTTTGATGTGCCCCACTCCCAGACAGTTGTGACCCTGAGAGACTCCAAGCCACAGAAAAGCCCATTCTTCAAGTTCACTGAAGAGGTCACAGCCTTGGAGGTGTGGAATCCAAAAATACAACGTGATTTAAAACAGAGCTGGAGGAGAAGACAAAGCAGCCAGGGGAAGGGAAGTGGCCAGAAGGCTGACTCCAGGCAGAGGCGGGAAAAGGACACGGAAAAAGCAACGGAAGCTCAAAAAGGGAATCTGCAAAAAGTCGGGGTGAGGACCTGTGACCCTGTCCCAGCTGAGCACTGGGTCACCCAGGCCTTTGAAAGGAGCCCAGAGGGAGAGCTGCAATCCATCATTTTTATCAGCAGCTATTCCCTGCACAGCTCAGTCACCCCCACAGCAGGAAGATTTCTCAGACAACCTACAAGCACCAGGCTGAAAAAAAGGACAGCACTGCCAGAGGAGAGGGAATTAAGAAAGATGATGTGAAAATTGGGAAAAGAAGGAGCCGGTGTCAAAACCAGCAGAAATCAGAGCCCAAGTGCCTTTTTCTGGTAGAAATCATGATTTTATCCAATTTCCACAGGTAGTGGTGCCAACTGTGTTGCACAATAAACACTGGAGAAGAGGCTTTGGAGAACATATCCGTCACCACGACATGACATGTTAGTGCTGACTGCTTCCCAGAGTGAGAACAAACAGCAAAATCCAACTCCTAATGAAGTCAAACAACCCAAAAAGGAAAAGAGCAAAAGGAAACACTCTGTCTGTCTCTCTCCCCCATCACCAAACACATTAGCAAAATGGAGTGTTCATGATTAATTCACATTCCTTTCCCACCGACTCTCCTGCTAGAGCAGCATAAAATCCAGCTCATTGTCTCTCCTCTCTGAAGATGCAGGAGAGGCAGCTTCATGGCATCTCTAACGGAGCTCTGGAGCTTTCCTAGCAAACTCCAGCACGTCTGCAGGGATTTTACCTGTTTGGTGGCAACTGCAGCATGTCAGTGCCAGGAGAGGATTTGTCAGAGCTCTGCAAAGAGCCCAGCGCTCGCTGCCCCCGCTGCGCCTCGACCGACACAAAATTCTACAGCATCACATTATTTTAGGGCTCAAGGCACCGAAATTAGGCCATAAAAATGCAGAGAGTGGAGATCTTTACAGCACTGAGATGGGCACCATGGCTGGATAGAGAGATAATTAGAAGTTAGTGACAATTTGCACAATGTACAAGGAGAAAAAGATCTTTCTTTTAAAGAGAAGAAAGCTGAAAACGTTTCGACTCCACTACACTTCATAAAAGCCAGCTTTTTGAAGCTATTTCAATTAAGCCCAGCAAACTCTTCAAAAATCTTTCAGATTGTTCCAGAGCTCACCTGACTCTGTTCTACATTTTCAGGCAAGGAAAAAAAAAAAAAGTTATTTTACTTTGAAAATCTACATAATTAAAACCAGCACTGTCTTCTGATTGATAAAGTTTCAAGTGACAGCTTTGCAGCAAGCTGCCTCCCACACAGAAGCAATTTGTAAAAGCCTTTCAGAGTTTTATGTAACTGAAAAATCCGAGTTGCTTTCATCCAGGTCTTTCTTTCCAGCCCCAGTTTAAATGTGGCTGCAAGGAACTGCAACAAATAGATGCCTGAATATAAGATTAATTTAGGGACCAATCATTTTGTCTAACGATCAGGCACCGACCGACAGCAAAGGCTTTTTCTCATTGTTGTTTTGTATTTGGCAAATTTTGAAACAATTCTATCTTTAAAGCCCAACTTAACCCTAATTTTTCAAGCGCAGCTGGTCACACAACACATTTGCCACCAGCTCAAATGGGCCAAAGTTCCCACAAGAGCAGAGCCAAAAGGAACTAAACCAACAAAGAAATAAGAGATGAGATTAATTCTTCCCCTGGGTTGGTGAATACAAATCTGTGTTTGTTTTTTCAGCCATGCAGCACCTTCAGCACTAGAGGGAGTACACAAAAAAGCTGAACATTTCCTTCACCAAAACTCCAGCAAAATTTGAACATGAGTTATAAAACTCTCGTCTGAATCCACGTATTCTCTGAGATTTTGAAGGCTGGTAGGGATAGGACAATTAATTCCATATAAATTTACCTGGTGTTTTACAAGAATTGTAGCTCTTAGGAAATAATCTAAACCTCAAACCCCTCACCTGGATGCAGATATCAGCCTCCCCAAGCACATCAGCAGCTTTTAAGGTAAGAAAGTACAGGTAATGCACTTTCAAAAAAAAAAAAAAATAACAAAGCAAAGTAGCTGAATCAATGTTGGCCCAATATAGTTTAGGAAAACAAATTTTTATTAAATGCAAACATCACTAGTGGGTTTTTTTTTTCCTAGTAAACTGATCTAGTTCTTATAACTAAATAAAATTACATTTACAGGCCAACCACTAATGTTCCACAAATGCAGTAGAAACTGGGTGAAAACACTGAGAATTGAAAGACAAGAGAAAAAGGTGTAAAAAAGAGTAAAATATTGAGAAAACTAAATGATATTTCTATTTTAGCGCTGGTAGATAGGGCTAGTAAATTATCTTAATGCTCTAAAATTATAGCCAGCTATTTCATCAAATTCTCAGTAACTGCATTTCCAATCAGCACAAACATGAATTCTCATTTCCTTTGTATTTTGATGGTTCAACAGAAACAGGCTAAAGTGAATTCATCTATTAGTTGAGACTATTAGGACTAAAAGTCCAGAAGACCTGCCTATGTGTCATATTTTCTTTTATATTTTGCCTTTCCTTTGTGATAAAGGACCAGAAGCCAAACTTGACTTCCAAGAAGTCATAGTCAGATAATGACACAAGGGAAGGGTTAGGGGAAAGATGAAAAACAGGTCTACAAAGCAGCAAATACTGAAACAAATCCCCAGAACAAAGACGTGGGCCTCATAAAACAAACCTCTCATAGTTTCCAATTTTGGAAAATTGAAATTTCCAAAATTGAGAAACCAGAGACTCGCAGAACAACCTCATCTGTGAGACCTCTGGAGGTGTCTGCTCCAAACACCTGCTCCAAGCAGAGCCAGCTTCACAGGCAGATCAATCACTGCAGGGCTCATCCCCCTGCTCACTTCCCACAGCATTTCAAGGTTTGAAATGCTCTTATCCCGAGGGCCCTGCAGCAGGGCTGACATGGAGCTGCACATCCCATCGGCTGCTCCCCGTTCAGCACCAGCAGATCCAGCAGAGCACCTCCCCTAAACAACCCAGCCCAGGGAGAAAATATCCCTAAATTGCTGGAGAGCAGTAGGGACAATCTCCTACATGGCTTCCACCCCAACCTGTTGCCCTTGCAGCACTGGTTAAAGCCTCCCAAAGGAATTCTGAAGTTTCCTCCAGCTGCTGGAAGAAGCCTTGGTGCACCTACAGCTCTGCCCCATGTTCTTTCCATCAGCATCTCCAAATCTGCCAGCCCAGCCCCTGCCAGGCACTTCCCACTCACAGCTCTGAGCGTGAGCTGCTCCTCTGAGCATGAACGGCCCTCTCCTCACAGAATCCTGGAATTCTTGGGTTTGTGTCTCATCCCACCCCTGGCCATGGGCAGGGACACCTCCCACTATCCCAGGCTGCTCCCAGCCCCATCCAACCTGGCCTGGGACACTGCCAGGGATCCAGGGGCAGCCACAGCTGCTCTGGGAATTCTATCCCAGACCCTCCCAGGCAGGAATTCCTTCCCAATATCCCATCCATCCCTGCCCTCTGGCACTGGGAAGCCATTCCCTGTGTCCTGTCCCTCAATCCCTTGTCCCCAGTCCCTCTCCAGCTCTCCTGGAGCCCCTTTAGGCTGCTGGTCTCAACCTTCATTCCCAAACACTTGAACCACACTGTCAATCCACAAATTCCTGACCAGAAAGGAAGGACACCGATCATTTCCCACTGGTTCCCTGCCCTAATGAGAAGAAGACAATCTGTGGCTGTACCCAGAGAGTCTGAAGGCTTTTGTTTCCTACAGACAGTGACAGCAGCCTGAGTGATGGGTGAAAACCCTCAAGACAGCAAACCCTGAATATCCTTTGCCAGGCACATTTGAATGATTTGCTTTTTCAGTCAGACTCTTCTCTTTTGTTCCAGCTCTGTTGCGATCTTTCAACATCCAAGTGTTACTTAATTCAGGAGTTTGTCACATAAAAGCCATTTTTATTCTTCTTTAGAGGAGGTTTTCATGAGAGATTTGTTCTTGCTGGGGAGCATTCTTAACAGGAAAAAAAAAAATCTATATTAATGGTATTTTGCAAACCAGAGTGCTAAATACTTATTAAATCTTTTTGTTTGCTAATTACTTGCAAATGGAACTTGATTTTTTAACTTTCCCAGTAAAAGGGAAAGTAACCACTGCCAGAAAAAAAGGAGGAATTCTGAAATTTTACCTCTCCTTTGGTGCAGTTTTGTCCTGAACTTTGTTATGTGTGATCCCTTCAAAGTATGAGCGTGGAAAAAGAAAGTATTTGTATGTAGTAATGGCCTCATCTCTCTGAGGCACTTGCCACACCAGCTGCAGGGATAAATCTCCTGTTACAGATAGATTGTGGCTGCAAAGCAGCCAAAATGGAATGTTAATTTAGGCTCAGCCATGCTAAAGCCAGGCAGGGCTCGGGGCATTCTTGGGGAAAACAAGGTCTCCACGAAAGCCTTGCTCTGAGAAAGGCCTTGGCAAAATATTTTGAATTTCTAATTTCTCTGATTAGCTCGAGTCTGGGAGCTGTTAGAGAGAAAAATCACAAAATCACCCTTGGAAAATTCTTCTCATGAATTTGCCCTTGTTTCCTGATGTCTTTTAACACCCCTTTTCTTGCTGGCTCATCCTTTAGAGTTTTCCAGAATGTGTTCCCTGTTCTCTTCCATTGTCTTTATCTCCTCAGAGAGTTCTTGGGTTCTTCCAACCCAAGCAAAGGTATTTTCCCATTTTTCAGCTCCCTTCCCATCCATCTGTGGGATGCTGGGGTAGACCAAAGATAGGATTCTCCCCCATCAAACCACCAGAATTCCATGGCTGTTCCCAAAACACCACACATCCAGCCCAGCACTGTTTTTCTTGGATTCAAGCATGGAAGCAAATTTCTGTAGGTTAAGGACCCAACCAAATCACCCAACCCAAACAAAGTCCCTGCAGGCTTTCTGGCCAAACTGAAGGTGAATTGCAGTAACTGGTTAAACTACAATAACATAATGAGATAGCTGAGCCCTCAGAATTCATGGCAATTATTCCAAATTAAGCCAAAAATAAGAGGGAGAATTACTTAATCAACAGCTCCAAAAAGAAATGCAGTGTCAAAATGAACTCCTGATGTCCTCCTGACACCCAGAATCCGGGGGGAAAAAAGCAGGGAAAAGGAAAGGCAGCTCAGCCTCAATACTTCAACTGCTGGTGCTTCGCAACAACTCTGAGCTGTTGTGTTTCTGTGGAAAACTTTGGTCTCCCTGGACAGCATCTCCCACTGCACTTCCAGAGGCAGAAGGATGGGCCAAGCCTTTTTCAGAAGACCATTTCTCATGTTCTTATCAATTTTCATACCAAAACCAAAGTGATTGTTACTTGTCCACCAGAACACACAGCCAGAGAAAGCTCAGGAGTCAGGACATGTTCCTGGACGTGACTCCAAACCACCATGGCAAAGAGGAATGGAATTCCATTGCTGTCCTCCAGGCTCTGCCCTGATCTCCTTTGCTCATGTAAACTCCTCTGCAATGGCGATTTCACTATTAGTGATAAAATTGCCTCTGACTTACAATCAGATGCTCCCAGGTGCTTTTCAAAACCTTTTCTTCCTCAAACAAGCTGGAAAACTTCATCCACCTGAGGTCATACCCACATGCAAAGGTGATTTGTTCCAGACTAAATGAGCTAATTTAAATTTTGGTAAGTGTTGAGAGTGTAAGAACTAAATCAGAGTGTATGGACCTCACGAATTATTCATTTGTCCTCACAGAAGAAGTCAGGACCAAAACCACTAGGAATTTATGCTCTCCATAAGTTTTCCAGGATAAATGAGATGAGTCTGGCCAGCTGCATCAAACCCTGAGATGGGCTCTGAGCAGCACCTGGGTATCTGGCCCACACTACGAGGAATAAGAAAAAATATCTAAAGCACAAAAAATGTTTTTAAATCACTTGTGTCGAGAGGAGCCTTTGCTCTCAGGTTATAGACAGAGAATCCTCATTGTCACTCAGCTGTTACAGAACTTCAACTAAGCACTGCTAATTATCTAATATCGAGCCACATCTTCTACTTAAAAGTAATTTTCCATCCTATTAGTTTTTATCTCAGAAGTCATGCAGAACTGACTCTGTTTATCTCTTGCTCTCTGGTAGAAGTTGGAGCTTCTTAAAACGCAGACCTGAATAAAATCTTAATATCACTCTTAATTTGACACCCATCTGAAAACCAAACCTGAAATAGGTCGTAGAATCTCTTCCACACAAGTCTTTTGTTTTAATTGAGCTTTTCTTTTTCCCACAGGAAAGCTAATTTAGTATGACCTGCCACTACAAAAATTGAAATTCTTGGG
Organism: Corvus kubaryi; assembly: GCF_017639235.1. Taxonomy (NCBI): domain Eukaryota; kingdom Metazoa; phylum Chordata; class Aves; order Passeriformes; family Corvidae; genus Corvus; species Corvus kubaryi. The sequence continues at coordinate 76,227 of NW_024581764.1, forward strand.
CTAATTAATTCTTGTACCTGAAAGTGACTATTTTTTTTAATACCACCCTCTAAAAAACTTCAATCCTTAGCATATAAAACCAAAGGAGACTTAGAAAAGTTTTCAGGAATTAGAAGGTTTAACAGGGATTACTTTACAGGGCGATGGAAATTTTTCACCTCTACAAAGCCAGTAGCTGAAATATAAAATCTGGAAGCAGTGAGAGTTTCCATTACAGAACTTTGGCATGGTGGGACAGGAACACATGAACTTTCCAACCTCATTTCCATGAGTAAAAAGCAGGAGGTGTGTTAATTTTCAGAGGCAGAGATGAGATACACTGGTTGTGTGGCTTCATAACTCCCTAAGAGCTAAAACAAACAACTTTTCTGTATGTCCACCTCAAAGGAGTGAAGCTCATCCCAGAACAACCAAGGAAATTACTTCAAGCACCAAGGCTGCTGTTGACATTGGGCTTTGACACCGAAATGATTTTATTGCATCAGGTTGGGCCTCAGATATTTTTCTGTTACTTTCTTTCATCAACTACTTTCTATTTAAGTGTTTCCACACCAAAATCCCCCAATATTTTACACTAAACACCTACACAGATTCCTGTTGTTCATCTCTGCAGCCCATTCATCACTCTGGATTTTTCCCTTCTAGTAAAACAACACCTCACTGACTTTCATTTGCCAACAGCAGAGTTAAGAGCAACTTCAATAATTGCAGTAAGATCAGTAATAAATGGAAGCCACTTACACCACCCATCCTAATGGTTCTGTGCAGTGTCCAGAATACAGAAGAGGTGACCCTTCACACCCAGATTGGACTTCTTCAGCAGCACAAAGGAACAAGGCTGGAGGCTCTTCCCCACACAAGGCTCCCAGCAGGATTTACCTCCTCACTTTGCTTTCCCTAATAAACCACCCAAGACCCTGCCAGGCCTCTTTAGGGGCAGGACATACCCCAGAGCAGAATTGGAGCTAAGTCTGATGAGGAGCAGCTGAGGATGTTTAGCCTGGAGAAAATGAGGCTCAGGTGGGACTTTATTGCTCCCAACAACTCCTGATAGGAGGGTGCAGGCAGGTGGAGATCTGGCTCTGATCCCAGGGAACAAGGGACAGAACAAAAGGAAACACCTTGAGTTGCACTGGAGGAGGTTTAGGTTCAATATTGGGAAATTATTCACTGAAAGGGTGGCCAAACCTTGTCACAGGCTGGCAGGGCAATGGTGGAGTCCCCATCCCTGGAGGGATTTAAAAGCCCTGTGGATGTGGCACTTGAGGACGTGAGTCTGTGGTGGCCTTGGCAGTGCTGGGGAATGGTTGGACTCAATGGGCTCAGAGGTTTTTCCAGCCTTTGTGATCCCAGGATTCTGTGAAATGCCCACAGCGTTTCCCCACGCCTCCAGCTGTGCCGTGTCCCTCAGTGACGGATGCACTCAATAAGCTGCAGAACACTTGTTTCTTTCCCATACACAACTCTGGATGCAGAAAACCACTGTGTTTTCTGTTCCCTTTTCCCTTATATATCTTTCCACACCGCTGATGATCTGGCCGAAAGCTTTCAAAGAATTAATCCAAGACTCTGGAATGGACAAAGCAGCGCCTGCTGAACGCGTGACAGCAACACTGGGCTGAGGATCAGCTCCTTTCCCTGTTTCTTATTCCTCATGGATTTCAAACCACCCAACCCTCATCCTGCAGGTGCTGAGAGTATTTGTGGAAACCCAGACTGTGAAATGGACACATCCAACAGGCAGGGGTCAGACACCACAGTCATTTGTGTCCAATCTCACACGGATTTCCAAGGATAAAAGTTTCAGCCATGTATTTTCTGAATCATCACTGGTTATTTGAACCTTTTGAACCTTCAGGAATGAGGGCTGCTGTGAGTCAGGTGGGGTAGCTCTGTTTCACAGGGTGAGATGGAGAAATTCCTTGTGGACACACTTGTCACTCCGGAGCAGACCCTCCAGAGCTGCCTTTCCAACGCCCGGAAGGTGATGGGAACAAGACGTGACAGCAACACCCTTCACAGGCTTAGCTCCCCTGAAAAGCTAAATTAAAGGAGGAGCAGGTGTCTGTTAAGTCTGGGCTTGCAGTTCCTTCGGGTATGTGGGGAAGTGTCAGCATTACGCTCGCACTGCTCCGGTTCTGTCTGGGAACACGAGTGGGGAAGGGGAGCGCGATCCTCGGGACGTGCCCCGACATCCCTCCAAGCACAGCCTCCCCTCCATCCCACCCGCCTTTGGGGGCCCCTTTGCACTGGTACAGAACCCACAGAGGGACCCCAAGCACCCCCACAAACCAGTGCTGATTCCCAAACACAAACCACTTCCTGAACCCATTTTTCAAACGTTTTTCCCAGTTTGGGAGCTGCACTTTTGCATTGGAGCCCATACCTGGCAACCACACAGAGCAGGATATTTATGCAGCTCAGGATGTCTGAGGCAGCAACAGATAAATATGACTTTTTCAACTCTAATCTTCACATTATAAAATGAGCTTTTCACACATTCAGATTTTAGGGCACAAAATGCCATGTTTTATCAGCGTATCCCATAAAAGCAGCTACACATGAAGCACCTCATCAGCTGTACATCCCAACCAGTAAAGCTCTTCATCGGTTCTACTTCCACTTGAACCATTCACTCATAAATTATCACCTTTCCCAATCGTTTTTTCTGTAGTGGAAAACATCTTTCTGAATCCAAGTATGATAAATACAATACTGCATGAAATGATTAATTTTACACTTATTAAATTAACCAGAATTCACAATACATCAACGTCCAGGTGAAAAGACGTCTTTTAAGACATGATAGGAAATGCAGATATTTAATAAAAATGGGCAGGCAAGTTTTGGAGTTATTTTTTTCTGTTAATGAATGACCTCTCCAGCACCAGGGGAACCTCACAGGATCTGTGAGCTCACTCTGGAGCACAAAAGCTGCAGCTGTTTTCCTGGATTCTGTTGTGAAAACAGACTTTCAGCAAAACGTGATTATTTTGGAAATCTGCAAGGATGTTTTATGTTGCACACTGCAGGTATTTTTACTTAAATCTTACAAAAAGGTGCCTTTGTCTTGGAGACTTAGTTTTCCAGAGACATTCATCAAGCACCACGTCAGCTGTCAAACATAAATCAATTAACCTCTGCTGAGTAATTCTTTTTAATTACTTGAAAAGCAAAACCTTTAGAGGCAAGCCTGTGACTTTTTTTGGGTTTTTTAATAAGACATTATTTTTGCTGTTTATGTTGGTCTGGATCCTGGTGGTTTGTAAGTGTGGTTTTGGCCCTCATAAATAATCAGTAATAAATAGACATCCATAATTCCAGGCCCGCCCAGGATCTGTCACTGCTCTGCCTGAGCAATATTTTAAAATGCACCAGAGCGATGCTTCTGTTCTTTTCCGACCTGCAAGGGGAAGAAGTGACACCTAAGGCTATGTCTACATTATTTATACCACTTTGATAGATTAAATCTTTACCACAAGGCTGAGCTTTTCAAACATGCCTGAAAATGTTTAAAAGATTCCACAGGTGCTCTTCCTGAGTGCAAACAAAGGCTTCTCTTTGTAGTGTGAAAACAAAATTAAAATGGAGCAAAACCCTGGGAGCTGTAGGTGCTGCTTAGAACAAATCCTTGACTGGACATGTTGGATTTATTTATTTTTAACTCAAATATTTTTGGAACTCAGCAGAGTAATACCCATATATATTAATGGGGGTGGGTGGGATGCACTACGTCCCCAAGGGCCACATCCAGGGGCCTCTTGAACACTTCCAGAGGTGGTGACTCCACCACCTTCCTGGGCACATTATTCCAATGCCTGACCACTCTTGCAGGGAGTATTTTTTTCCTGGTATCTGATCTGAACCTCCCCTGGTGAGACTTAAAGTCATTTCCTCTTGTTCTTTCACCTGGGACACGACAGAAGAGCCCGACCCCCCCCTCACTCCCCCTTCCTGTCAGGGTTGTAGAGATCACTGATGCTCCCCCTGAGCCTCCTCTTCTCCAGAAAACCATTGACACTGATTTGGTTTCTAATTCTTAAACTATTTAATCATTTCCAAATTTGGAGGCAAGCAAGAATTAAAAGACTAAAAACCTCTAAACCACATCTGAGTCTGCCATCAGAGTTAGACCAGTCTGAAACAAATTCTCTGCTAACTAGTTCCCCAAAATCCAACGGGATCAATGGAACAGAGTTTGGTCCTGGACTTTGCAGCTGAAGGAAGATGATGAGTTCCACTAAAATCAGTAACAGCTCAAGTGGAAGAAGATCTGAAAATGTTCTTCATTTTGATCGCTGTAACCTAACGATGACCACTGGATTTTCTTTCCCTGTGTCTCCATGACAAGAACAAAAGGCCAGAATTTTAGGCCTCACTTCAGCCTAAAATTGCTTTAAAATGTGCTTTCTGAAATATATGTCTTCCTTCTAATTCCCAAGGAGTTCACAACTGTATTTTTAGAAATTTGGAATTTAACAAACACAGATACTTGGAAATGTCTCTGTGCTTTCCTACTTTCACAAAAAGACATTAAGGTCATATATTTTTTTCCAGAGTGGAGATGGCTTTGGGGTGGATGTAACCATGGCTACCCCACTAGGAATCAAACCAAACTGCTGAATTTGGAAGCCAGTGAAGTGTATAGAATGCACATGATTTGATCCACAATAATTGTGACTCAGATTTATGGAAAACCTTCTCAGTTGCTATTCCCAAACAGGGAAGAGGAGAGACCCACACCGGGCCAAATTCATCCGTGGATCTCTTAGTCCATTTTGTAGCATCCACTCCAATGCTGCCATCACCCTCGACCCTAATTTTTGTTTGATTTGAGGTTTCTCTGACCTGTCCTACAGTAAACGGCCTCAAGCTGTGCCAGGGGAGGCTCAGGTTGGACATGAGGGGGAATTTCTTTATGGAAGGGGTGGTCAGGCCTTGGGAGGAGGTGGAGTCCCCATCCCTGGAGGTGTCCAAGGAAAACCTGGATGTGGCATTCAGTGCTCTGGGCTGGTGACAAGGTGGGAATTGGTCACAGGTTGGACTCGATGGCCTTGGAGGTCTTTTCCAACCCCAGTGATCCTAGAATTCTGGGATTCACTGGCCTGTCCTCCAGTCTAAGGTCTTTATTTTAAGGGCTGGCTCTCCTCTCACCAGACAGAACTTGGAGAATCAGGCACTGCTTCCCTCCATTCAAACTGAGTAGAAATGAGAAAATCAGATGTCATCCAATTGATTTAGGGAAAAGAAGCACCCTGCCCTGTTCCATGCTTGCTTCAATCAGCTTTGCTCTGATTTCAGAAAGGTTTTACTACACAATTCAGGGCTCTTCAAAATCTGAGACTAATAGGGGTGAGTGGTGGGTATACTCATTTTTGAGGAGTGATGACACTGTTTTAAATATTTAATGCATTGAAAAGCATATGGAAAGAAAATAATATGAAGTTGGCTTTTGCACAATAACACCATATTTTCTGTCTCTTTCCATGTTGCAGCCACACAGTAGAGAACTGTAAAAGAAAGGAAAATGGCAGACTTCAAATCAGTTATCCTGGTGCTACTGGCTTTCAAAAACTTACATTTTTCCACCCATTTTTTTCATTTTTCCAGTGCAATCAATAAACAGGCCACGGCCATCAATCTCCATGCCACAGAGCAATATTTTTTTTCCAAGCTGATAGCTTCCCATGATGAATTACAGTCATTAGAAAGCATGACAGCCTGTTAGAGTACCTTCAGCACACGTGCAAGTGTTGCTGACAGAGGAAAGTGGTTTGTTTATTACTATTATTATTATTATTATTATCTTCATTTGAGATCACAGAATCCCCAAATGGTTTGGGTTGAAGGGACCCAAACCTCATCTAATTCCAACCCCTGCCAAGGGCAGCAATGCCACCCATCCCTACCCACACAAAGATGTAAATATTACCCTGAGCATGGATCATGCTGGACAGCCCATCAGAAACGAATTTAACTTTTTCCAAACACCTCAAGTGACGTTTCAAGGTTTCTTTCCTCAAGAGATATTTTGTGTTTGCAACAGTTGGATTTGCAACCTTCAAACATGGTTTTGTGGTCACGTGTTTGGATAGATCACCACTTGTGGTACTAAAACGTGAAAATCAATCAAAAATAAAATTATCTGAAGAATTTATCTGCTCTCCAAGTACTTCAGAATGTCCACAAAGACAGGATCATGGCTGCAAATGGAACTGGAACTTGGCATCTGTGACTTAGCAAGACAAAAACACTTTCAGTAAATAATTACACACATAATAGAACTGAGCTCAGCAACACTGAGCTTAACAGGCTGCCAGAAGTCTGAGCTGAACTCAGTGGAAGTGGCTCCCTGTGCCAGGGAAGCAGAACAGCTTTCCCAGCTTTTGAGACCTTCCTTCTCAATCTTTTCCTACGTAAAAGCCTTTTTTGCTTCTGCACTTGGAGCAGCCAACGTAAAAACGAGGCGTCTTCAGATGGATCGCGGGGCTGGGAATTAAAATAGGTCCCTGCAATGCCTTTAATGTCATAAAAAAACACCCTGACAGGAGGCACAGGCAAAGGACAGACAGTGGAAATGGGATTGGGGCTGGAGAATTCATCCTCTGGAGCAGTGGGATCAGCAGGGGGGAGAGGTAAGGTGGGAGAGGGGGCAGAAAGGGATAAAAGCCCTGGGATAAAGCCTGGGAGGAAATTTAGTGAAGACACAAGAAGTGGTGGAAATGAGGGAAGGGAAGAAATGCTCCCCATCCTCCCTTTTCACTCCGAGCCATCCAAAGCTGAGATTAGAGCTAAAAGCTTCCACTGACAAACTTAATGGTCTTCAGATCCAAAATGTACCTGGACATCGTGTGGTGCTCCTGGATCTGGGAATAAATAACAGCTCCAAAGGTGCTGCAGGTGACAGGCACAAAATGTGAGCATACAAGGCTTAGGTAATACTTAACATGATTAGCATTGTTTTCTGTGGCATGATCTGCAGAAGATTGTGAACCTTGAAACATTCCAGGAACAACATCTGAAAGCAGGGGAAGAAGTTGAAATTATCTGGAAAAAAGGAAAAAAAAAACCAAACCCACAAAGCAAAACAGGAGAGGAATGAAATATAAATGATAAATTTTCACTGAAAAGAAAATGAGGAGGCCATACTTAATTATCAGAATTTGGAGTAATATTTTTCTCACTGGCTGCTGGGAGGGGGTCCAGGATTGCAACTGAATGATGGATTCCAACATTCAGATGATGGGATATTCAGAAATAATCAACAAACTACTTCTGAAAAATTAACAGGGACAGAATTGTTTCTTTTGTAAAATCTTGCAGCGAACACAAGCTCTGAAATTCTACCCTACATCTTTGCTAAAGTTTGTTAAATCCAGAAGAGTTGGTTTGGGGAGAAACTTCCCTTTGGAAGAGCAAACAAGCAGCATGCCCAAAGGAACGGAGAGCAAAGAGTAACTCCTTATCCCCTCTGTGGCCCCACAAACCCTTTAGCAGGGTGCAGCATTTATTTGAGGCATTAGCAGTGTCACAGACGGGATTTCAGTGCGTCATGTGTTAGCACTGGAACTGAGATAATCCTGGCAGTGTCCAAGGCCAGGCTGGACAGGACTTGGAACACCCTGGGATAGCAGAAGGTGTCCCTGACCATGACAGGGGTGGAATTAGATGAGCTTTAAGGTCCCTTCAACCCAAACCATTCCATGATTCACTAAATTTCTTCTGCCCCTACCAAACTGACTTTGCTCCATGCGTGTCCAAAACCCACTGAATCCCTCCATTCCATCTGCACTGACTGACATCAGGAAGCCCAGCCTAGGACAGGCTGCAGATCCCAGAGTAGAGCTTTGTACTTTTCTATCTGGTTCAATCAGAAACTCCTTGGAAAGACAGGAATAACACAGCAGCTGTCAGTCATTGCAAATGCCTCGTCTCCTTTTTTCCTTCATATTTTCCAGCTGGGTGCAATGACCCCACTGGTCAGTCCCTACTCCAGAATCTGCTCTGGGCACTTCTAAATCTGTAACACCCAGACTTGAAGGTTTCCACAGCAAGAAGAGCAGATTCAGTCCCATCCAGGCCAATATTAAGATCACTCCTGTTCCAGAACCTTCCTGCTTTTACACAGCGACGGATCTGAGCCTATTGCACATTTTTTTTTTCCTTCCATGCAAGCTGCCATCTTGTGAGGAAGGAGGAATAAACATATGGATTTGAAATATGTTGGAATAATCACTTTCTGCACTGATACTTGTCTGTCTGTGTAGACATCAGAGAACACATAATAGTAGCTTTGTGCATGCTGTGTTATTTCACACCGCCTCCCATTTCACACGGAAAAGGCATTTGACTTTGTCTAATACAGCCTGGATTTCTCGTGGATTTGCCACCCAGAAGAATCCAACTGTCTAAAGCAGTCCTGTTTATCTCAGCACAAATACTGGAAATTTTAAGCATGAAGTGTTAAAAGAGCATCAGTGACCAATGGCCAATGAAGATAAAGGTCACACTTCACTGTTTTCTCAAGGAAAAAGGGAAGAAAAAAGAATCTTGCTGAAGAGCTGGTGATCACTTATGCACTTAAAACTTACACTGTTCAGACTTAAAACGATATAAATTTAGAACCAGCACTGACATAACTTTATTAGAAGCCACAAAAACCCCATAGAATAACTAAGCACGACATTTAAGGAACTCAGTTTGCTTTCCTAAAGACCACATGGAGCCAACTGCGCATGGAACAACAATGCAGGGATTTATATCCTAAAGGGATTCGGATATTCAGACAAGAAAGAATTTGAGGAGAGGGAGAGAAGTAAGTGAGGAGCAGAGACATTCCTCTGTCTGTTCTCCTGCATGATTAATAAGCAAATTACATCTCCTCTCTTCTCCTCCAACATTTCTGAAGCGTATCTGGTCTTTTTGGGAATCTATCTTAGTATGCCAAGTAGCTGCCAAGACTTCCACACTCTCCATGCAGATGATTAAACTGGTCAAAATATTGTTGTGTGAAAAAATGAGTAAGAGGATAATGAATCCCTGGATTTGGAGTCGTCTGTTAAACCTCAGAAGAAATCTGGCAGCGGGGAACACGCTCAGGATGAAAAGGAGAAGGGAAGAGAGACAGGAGGTCTCAAAAACAAGTCCTGCATCAGAGCTGCTCAGGGGTTTGTGTCTCTTTGTAGCCCAATCTATGCAATTGTGTTCCTATTTTTTGCATGGCCACTGAATAAATGTGGATATGAAGGAACACAACAATTTTCCCATGAAAATCTACCCCTGAGGAGGAGTGAACTGAGCGGTCTCATCACCAGCAGTTTGAATTAACACCTGCTGTGTTCCCTGTCTGGAAGGACAATGCCATGAATTTCCACCACTCTTTTTCCAGTGCCTCTGGTACAAGCATGGCAAATCCACATCACTGCTCCCCTCCCCTTTTCTCACATGAAAAATGGGAATGATCTGCTGGCATCACAAGGGTCCTTGCTTTAATTAATTACATCTTCCCCCAGCAGAGTGTTCAGCTCGCAGTGCTATTATTAATATTATTGAGGTACAGATCCTCCACACTAATGAGGATCCTGGAAAGATGTGCAACTCCACGGCTACACATGGAAAATATAAAAGTTTTGGGTTGGACTCTGATCTGGGTGTGCTTTCATTAATTAGAGCAAAGTATTTCAGTACCTGAAGGGGGCCAACAAAAGAGCTGGAGGGGCTTTTACAAAGGAATGGAATGACAGGACAAGGGGAATGAATTCACAATGACAGAGGGCAAGGATGGATGGGATATTGGGAAGGAATTCCTCCCTGTGAGGGTGGAGAGGCCCTGGCACAGGGTGCCCAGAGAAGCTGTGGCTGCCCCTGGATCCCTGGAAGTGTCCAAGGCCAGGTTCAAATGTGTCATATTGGAAATAAAAGCAAAAAAATTCACCTCTTTCCTTATTGTGTTTGGAGGAGCTCAGGTGTGATATGGAACAGCTGAGGGAGCTGGGAAGGGGCTCAGGCTGGAGCAAAGGAGGCTCAGGGGGGACCTTGTGGCTCTGCACAAGTCCCTGACAGGAGGGGGCAGCCGGGGGGGTCGGGCTCTGCTCGCAGGGAACAGGGACAGGAGGAGAGGGAACAGCCTCAGGCTGGGCCAGGGGAGGGGCAGGGTGGATGTTGAGAAAATCCCATCATGGGAAGGGCTGTCCAGCCCTGGCAGAGCTGCCCAGGGCAGGGATGGAGTCCCCATCCCTGGAGGGGTTTAAAAGCCGTGTGGATGTGGCATCTGGGGACACGGGCCAGGGTGGCCTTGGCAGTGCTGGGGACAGTTGGACTGGATGCTCTTTGAGGGCTTTTCCAACCTCAACCATCCCATGATTCTCAGAGTGCTCCCCAGGGCTGCTCTGTCTTTACAGGGATGCAAACCCTAGAAAAGTCCCGGAGCGCGGCGTTACCGGAAACACTTCTGATCTGTAAATACTCCCCTCAAAAACCCAACTCCTCCAAACCTACATTTACAGCCTGATTTCCATGCTGACAGTTTCGCTCCATTTGTTGAATTGTAAACCATGGAAAGCTCAGCAATAAAACGTCTGCAATCTGGAGCAGTAATGGGAGGAATGTCTCATAAACAAGATAAGTTGTTTCTTGCCAATATTGTTACACTTCATAAATACGAACTCGAGTCTGTTTTGCGTCTCCTAGATCAGTAGCAGACTTTTATTTTAATTAAACACAACATATAAAATATTCATTTAAAAAACAAACATCATTGTTTTAAAGACATTGTGCTAAATTCAATTACAGCGCTTTTGCCATCGAGTTCGTGCACAAAAGAACGATTTGGAATTCTGAGTGGATTGAGACAGCACAAGTGTCCATCAAGAACCTGTGGCAAGAAGCTGGTAGCTGCCCCATGAATAAATAAACTATTTATATTTCCTGATAATGTAAGTGCTTGTGTGAACCCAGTCCAATTCCCAAAGACTTCTCATTCCAGCTGGGGCTGTAATTAAGAAACTTTATCACCTGGCAGCGAGGAAGATGCTGCCAGTCCCATTTTCTGCAGCAGAACTCCAGAGTTTTCACTTCCCACTGACATAATTTATGGTGTCATTTCATTAGACTAATGCTGGGTGTCTTTGATGGAGCCATTTTCCACAGTCTCTACCCCAAAAGTACTTTCATTTTGAAATTTACCCCTGTAGCTGCTTGAGGGTCCCAAATACAACCACAACAGGATCAGCTTGAGCCTCATTCAATGCAAATGAATGGTTTACTGGTTTAGTAACACAAACGCAGCTCCTGGATTTAGCTCGGAATCCAAACACGTTTCATCCAACACGAGCCTCAGTGATGACATAAATTACAGAAAGCAAGTTTTTAAACTGTCAGCAAGGAAGAATCCTAGGAATTGAGAAGAATTTAGCCAGAAACTGCTGAATACTGAATTTTCTATAGAACCAGAAGGCCACAACCATGGGCTGGGAGGCACTAGCCACACATTTCCTTCATGGTCAACATAGAAAATTGTATTCCTCAGCCATAAATCTACCAAAACAGGAATGGAGGAGGCAGGAGTTTAATCAGAAACTCCATAGCTGAGAGCAAAACTCAGCTGCACCACATCACTCTCCATCCTGTGCCTTTAAATAAAACTTTAAAATAACTGAAACTGCTCAGTCATGGCTTTAAAGCCACTGTGTGACACCAGGGTGCAACACAGACCAGTAGCCAGAGCCAGACTGGCCAAAGCTTTATGTTGATTTAATTCCATCTTTAATGCAGGAGGAGAATGGAAGGAATAGGAAAAACAAGAAGTAGCATTAGTGTCCTGCTAAATTTCAGGCTTCTGTGGAATTTCAGCAGTATAAATGGAAAATAGGGAATTACTAAAGTCTCGAGATGTGCCTGTGTCTCGGGTCACTAAAAAACGAGGTGTGTCTTCAATACTTATTCCTCAAGTGCTTTCCCAGAAAAGAAGTCCTCAATCAGAGCCAGCTCCAGGAAGATGAAGAAAAGATGCAATAAAATTTCTGTCCCATCAGGCTCAACAACCTGGAGCAGTCTTGGAGTGCTCCAGCTCTGGGTCAAGAGATGGAAACTTTTTTTTTTTTTTGTATTTTTGATTTTTTTTGATAAAACCAAACAAAACAGTCAATTGGGCTGATTGGGGATCACATTCTCAACAGGGACCTTTCCATCTCTCCTTCCTCAGGGATCCTTCTCTGGGATTTGCCTTGTTTTAAGCCTTAAATCCATCCTTTTTTCCCAAAAAAAAAGAAGAAAAGATGAACGAGACGGATTTAAGGCTTGCAACGTGTAATTTTCACCAGAAAAAGATGAATAAGAAAATGCACAACCCCCTGGCCATCACCTTTACTCCGAGTCTGATGGCTGATAAGTTACATTCATTTCCCAGGGAATAAATGCAAAAAGAGCACAAAACACCCTTTCCTTCACATGCTCATCTACTGCAGGATTCATCTCAGCTCATTTATTTTCAGTTTGCCCTTTCCCAGCTTTTAATAACTGGTTCTAATAAGCAATATTGCAGTTTTAGAATTTTTTTTTTAAAAGACCCTGTCCAATTTCCTCCTATTTTCTGCAAATGAATTGTTTTTATTAAAAGCAGAGCTGGTTTTGGCAACAGGCTGGATGCTTTTAACTCCTAATAGAGACTTTCCCTAATCTCTTAATTTGGCAAGGCCCATATTTGCATTCCAAATTGCTTTTAGTATCTCCACTGATTCATTACACACAGATATGGTGCAAAAGTGAAGTCATTTTAGCAGCTTTTATAATATTGTAGCATTTCTACATTAAATAGTTTTAAAAGACAAACCACACTGGGAATATTTCTATTCCTGGTCAATTTATATTTAAAAAAAGCAGCTTATGAATGAATTACAGGAATAAACAAGTGGGACTCATCAGACCGAGCATTGTATGGGGTGGGGACGGGGAAAAGGGATTATTTTTACTTCCAGATTGAGAAGGAATCTGTGAATTAGGATTCCTGCCTGGTTTTTTTAATCCAAACTTACCAAAATCCAAGTTCAAGCCTTGAATAAAAGCTTCAAACTCCTCATGGGAGACCTGGGTAAGCTGGATGAGTATTAAGTGAACTAATTCAGTCCCTGTTTCCTGTAAGCCTGAGACACAACACTCGATGCTTTAATCACACAGCCATTTATTTTTATAAAATGTAAAATTACTAAATTGGGCTGGTACTCAATACATCACCAAACGGGGCAGTAATTGCTCCTCATATGAATTCCTAGTCTGGGCTGTTTCCTGATCAGTATTTCCCTCTGATGAAAAACTTTGAATGCTTTCAGATTTGAGACAACAGAGCAATAAAAGCTGTCAGTTGAGCCCGTTTCATGGTCCATGAGATGTAAAATCACCAGACGGATCCTCTCTGCTTACTTTAAAACCTGAGTGAGATTTATTCACAATAAATCCCGAGCTGTAGTGGCTCTGAAAGGATGGAGACACATCGATTACCTTTGCTCCTCAGTGGGCTCTTACCAAATTCAGCTTTTCCTCTCCACCTTTTCAATGCATCCCAAGCTGGTGCTGGTGCTGGGGAGTGCTGATGGGCAATCCTGCTGGCTGGAAGGCAGCTGGAATTCCAAGGGCAGGAGATCTGCACTTTTCCCAGGACCATACATCCATCAGCAAGGGAATGTTAAACTCCTACTTTGGCCGAGGAACACAGAATTCCAAGCTCAGTAGCCCCAAAAAGGGACTAAAACATCTCAGTGCTAACAGGCCTGTCCAGACACCTTCCACTTCTGCACATTTTTATCATCCCACAGAGCTTTAGGGAGTCACCACCTTCTCTAACAAAAGTCTGAATAAGAGCTGGGCTTCTGAAGGATTTGGGTTGGCTTCTATGGCCAAAGTCTCTCTGTTCACCTAAGCAAACACAATCCCCCAGTCGCTCACTCTCACGTCTCTCCTTTTCCACGCTGACCAGGGAAGTCTGATCCTCCCTTGGATATCATATTCCTTACAAATCGTAAAGATTTGCATTGGTGAAAGAAGTGACTCACTGGAGGTATTTCATTTCAGAGTAAACCCAGAGGATCAGTACTGGTATTGCCACATAAATTCATATGCAAATCTTTGCCACGTTAATTCATGCCTTCAGCACAGCAAGAGTTTGCCCAGGCTCAGATCCCTGAGCAGTGTCACAGAACCACAGAATTATGGAATCATTGAAGGTGGAAAAGGCCTCCGAGATCATTAAGTGCAAGCATCAACTGATACCACCATGCCCAATCAAGCAGTGCCAGGGTTTAATCCCTCTTTCTGTGGAGAAATTGTCCCTAATATCCAACTTGAACCTCCCCTGGTGCCTCTTGAGGCTGTTTCCTCTTGTCCTGTCCCTGTTCCCTGGGAAGAGAAAGGCAGGAACCTGCAGCAAATGCTGATACAACCCAGAGCAGTGTTCCAACCTTTGCTGTGCTACCAAGCCTGCAATTTCCTCCCCTCTCTGCAGCAGCCTTGTGCAGATAAAATCCAATTGGAATAAATCACTCCTTTTTCCTGATCGTTATTTCTCTGGAGTGGCTGGGAACTGTGTTCCTGCTGATCTGAATGAATTGCTGTTCTAAATAACAACTAAATTAACTTTGGTGGTTCGATTAGCATGGGCAGAGCCTTGAGCTGGTTATTTTATAATCACTCAAACTGCATTTTTATTCAACAGCTTTATCATAACATTTTCCTAAGCTAGAACTTGAACAGCATTTAGCAAACTGAGAGAAGTTACCAATATCAATATCAGAACCAGAACACAAGCACTACACAGAAATCTTACAATCATTAAGGTTGGGAAAGGTCTCCAAGATCATTATGCCCAACCTTGAACTGGATTATCACCATGTCAGCTAAACCAGAGCACAAAATTCCATTTGTTTTTTGAAACTTTACTCATTTTTGGAACATTTCAATTTTGCCCCATTTTATTGAAAAACTTCTGCCCGGCCACAAAGTCCTCAGCAGAATGTGGTGAAAAATCATTGCTGTAGAAGTTAAGGGTATGTTCAGCTCGACAGGGAATGTGCAAAAGCATCCACGTGGACTGAAGCGTGTTGGGAATTCCTCATGGAATGTTTCAGCAGGTGTGTGAGCACAGTCACACCTCCTGACCACGACTGGGAATAGGAATGGCCTTTTGTCACCACACCCCTTAGGCAAACAGCCATTTAGGAAAATAGATACCCGAGCTTTCAGCCAATTTCAACACTTTCTCACACATTAACTGTTGTTAAAAATGCTTCAGCAATTCCCCAGGTATCCTTATTTTTCCCAGATGTGTACAATATTCCTCAAATATGTATGATCATAATAAACAGCTACATTTCTGGTGCAAATACGTGAAAACTTCTCACAGTGTTGGGATGGGATCCCTGGAGCTGGCAATTCCCAGCATCATGGAATTAAGGAGCACTCCTGATATTTTTCAGCTGGCCCAAAGTCCAGCTCAGCACCATTTCCCAAAGTTAACAAATTGACTTCCATCAATTCTAAATATATGTGGAGCTAAATATAGTAAACCTCAAGTTGAAAAATCACGGCTAAAGCAACATACACTGAGTCTCAGTCTGTGCACCAGCTGTGGGTAAAAATGTGCTGAAAAGTAGAACATTTTGTCTCTTTTCATTTATCAAACATTCAGTTGCAAACACACAGTCATCTGTTTAAGAAGAGCTGAGAATCTGTTAAAATTATTCATTTGATGGTTTTCTGAATTTAAATCACAATTTTCTCTGAAATTCGGATTCTCAGGTAACTTTTTCTGGATAAATGCTTTCAATCAAAAAAAATTTGGTTACTGAAGGTCTTTTTTTTTAAACATGCTTTTTCATTTTAGCAACAATTTTTCATTTATTTGTTAATATGAGCAATGACTTTTCTAGACAGTTGCAAAACATGCACCTACATCAGGATACACATTAATGAACCAACACAGCTGCTGGGATAAATTCAGATATCAATTTATTTCTTTTTTCTTGTGTCATCCTAGATAAGGGGATTGCTAATGCCATGTCAAATTTGACATTTCCATCTCTCCCAAGGAAGGATTTAGATGTTTTTATAACTCACCAAGTCCCTGCTTGGATCTACGTGAGGAGGAACAAGGCAACACAGGACCAAGGTGGAGTCCAGATGAAAGATTTTGGGCAGATCTAGAATTTAATCCTTTATTTCCTTTTAAAACCTGCAAGGATAGCAAAGGATGGTTGGAACCAGTGACTCTCTGTGAGCCAAATCAAACTTTCACTGTCCAGAGCAGTTGTCTGAAGTTGAACTAATTCTGTGCAGTCTCTCTAAAGCCAAGACTAAGAGAGGTTTTTACTTTTTCTCCTCACACACTCCTATTCCTTCAGTGGCTGTGTCCTGTTTGAGCCCTACTTCTAATTCTCCTCATGATCCCTCTTTTCTGTCTTCCTTGCACACTCCCTTAACATTTTGCTCTCCTCTCCTTTCCCCTCATAGTACAAACTTGTACTTGGCCTCTGTTGTCTTAAAAACATCTGATGTTCCCATTGATGCTTCCCATTGCCCTTTCTCTTTTTTGATCCTTTTTTCTAATTTTTTTTTCTCTTTCTATCTCCATTTTTTCCTTGTTTTATCCCCTTCTCCCTCCTTTTTTTCAGAGTTCTCTGGTGCTGCTTTACCACCTCTCTCTGACTTTCCTTTCCTGTCTCTTCCAGATTTCCTCCCTCCTCTTCCCTACCTTGGGATTCCTTCAGGTCTTCCAAGGACAGGCCCCCAGCAAATCTCCTTTACTTCTTATGCTCAAAACCACGAATCCATCTTTTTTTAAACCACAAATCACCCAATTTCCTTGCCAGCTCCTTTTTTTTCCCCTGACCTAAGCTTCCAAGGCTCCATCTCCTTTTTTTCCCCCCCATCTCTGCTCCCAGTAGGGGAGGATGTGCCTTCCAGACACCCCAACATCGCATTTTTCATAAGCAGCTTTGACGTCTCTTTACATTTGAGGACACCCTCCCACTCAGCTGCCTCCTCATCCTCTCTCAGATGCTTCCCAAAAAGCCACGGCGTTCCTGGTGACAGGAAAAGAGTTCATCAAAGTGCTGGCACCGAAGTGCTCCGCGAGTGAACCTCCTACGCCCCGGGATAAAAATAAACAACAACAGGCAGAACTATGGCTCGGGAACCATATGCTTGGGATTTTTGGCTATCACCAAAAGAATGGGAATCATTCGTGCTCCAGGTCCTTGAGAATCAAACCACCCATAAAGCAAAAATAATTATCATCCATCATTCAGATAAGCTTGAAGCCCAGACAATCTGATGAAGTGCATTGGCTCATGTTTGTTAATTCTTAGCGAACTATTTTTGATTGTTAAATTGTCTGTTAGGTTGTTTTTCCTCCCAGCTCCCAGCCCCAGACAGCTGGAGGTGTTTAAAGGAAAAGTAATGTGCATTTTTTCCACAATATGGAGAATTCCTATTCTTATATTAGTTTTTATTCTTAGAAGCTTTAAGCTGAAATTTGAGTTCCACTGCAATGCTTCCACTAATTGCCTTGAATAATTCAAATTTTACCACTCTCAAGGGCACAACTGGAGCCAGACTGTTCTGAGCCATATTTGTTACTCTGGAGCCAACAGAACAAGTCCGTTTTATGTTGTAGAGCACGCTGAGCTTAAGTTACATTATTTTGTTTGCTTCGAATTTAGACAAGTGAAAAAAAAAAAAAAATCACAGTGGATCAACTTTGCCAAAGGAGCCCACCAAGAAACCCAGAACAAACCCAATTTTACTTTGGAAGCAGCAGGAACACGTCAAAAATCGCAGCATAACCCTGAAAATTGTCCTTTGTCGAAGAAAATTAGCAAAGGCCTGAACTGTGGGATCTCTCTATTTTTGGCTCAAGAGAGAAATTCTGAAGCTGCTGATGATTTGAAATGGGTCCTGAAGAGAAGGAAGGAAGGAAATTAGATTTTTTTTTAACTTACAAAATTGTCTTGCCTGTGTAATAACACTGAGCATGACTGTCACTCCGAAGACATATTAGCTCATTTAGGTAATTAGTGTGAGCAGCATGTTTCCCTGCTTATTCCATTCAATTATAGGGTGCTCACTTTGTCATTACTGGAGTATCTTAATGTGACTTGTAATTAGTGTAATTACAATCCAATGTTAATTATATCTGCCACTTAGACATAATTTTATATAGTAATGGTCTTATTCTCAATAACCTTATTATGTTGTTTATTCAAACAGGAATTTAGCCTTCTTTCATGCGTCAAATATGGAGATTACAAAAAGTACTGCCTGTCATTTTTGTAGTTATGACTCGGGGAGCTTCGCCTTGCAAAATCATATTTGGGGCAATCAATGAATGGAGCAAACCAAATTATAGGGGCTGATTATTAGAGACATGCTGAACTCACAGAAATGATTTGCACAGGAGGCACATTAAGTCATCCTACGGTTCGTGAGAGCCGCAGAGAAAGGTCAGGGGCCATAAATTAACCAGGGAACAAGAGCTGGGATACATAAAGTCTGCATGGTGCTGGGTGTGCTTCTTGTGCTGGTGATAGTGGTGCCCTTATTAACAGGGTAATAAAATAGCAGGAGTAGAAGTGCCAAAAAAAAAATCCTGGGAAAAATATTCTCAGTGTTAGTGACACCTTTTTGTACAGGGATTACACATCTGATGAGCAGTTTTAATTTTTCACAGGTTTCTTTTCTCTGATCAACGACATTTTTGGGGGTGCAGCTACACTCTGGTTTTGGTTCTGATTAGCAGAGGAGCTTTGAAGATGCTTTCCTGATTCCTGAACTTTGCTTCACACTGTGGGAATGGAATTCTGCTTCTTTTCCTATGGGGAAACACTGGGAGAGCTGGGGGTGCTCACCTGGAGAAGAGAAGGATCCAGGGAGAGCTCAGAGCCCCTGCCAGGGCCTAAAGGGGCTCCAGGAGAGCTGGAGAGGGACTGGGGACAAGGCATGGAGGGACAGGACACAGGGAATGGCTTCCCAGTGCCAGAGGGCAGGGATGGATGGGAGATTGGGAAGGAATTCCTGGCTGGGAGGGTGGGGAGGGGCTGGGATGGAATTCCCAGAGAAGCTGTGGCTGCCCCTGGATCCCTGGAAGTGTCCAAGGCCAGGCTGGACACTGGGGCTTGGAGCAGCCTGGGACAGTGGCAGGTGCCATGGGACTGGATGATCTTTAAGGTTCCTTCCAACCCAAACCAGGCTGGGATTTTATGAAGCCAAACTAAAAGACACATCCCAGAAAAATCCATGGTGCCCCAGGGTGCTCTCCCATGGCACCAGACCACAAAGAGTCAGAATAAAAATCCACCAAATGCAGCCAGAGGGTTGCCAGCACCTCCCTGCTCTGGCCCCACCACCGGCCACTACAGCCATGAGTTCCTCACACAGCAGAGTCCTTCTGTAAAAGAACTTTTCTTAGGAATTAACCCCAGAGTGGAATAAACTCTCTCTGGAGGCAAAGTGCTCTCCAGGCCAAATCCCACGCTGCCCCACACTACTTGCTACCTCAAACAGCCACAGGGAAATATATTTGAATTAAAAAGCCCTAAAAGAGCCAGTCAAAACAATGCACATATTTGTGCCTCCAGAGAGGCCCAAAAGGACAAGTCAGACATGACAAACATCAGTCACGTTATTTAATGCACAGTGCTGAAGAGTGGCATAAGAACCATAGGAGAGGAGAAGGGAATTTGGCAGCTCTCTGGGAGATGGAAACCAAGATCCCCCTAATCCATGTCTTTTACTGAGTCTGAAAAGGGTTTCAAGGTTTGAGCTCTCTCTTTGGAGGCAAATGAATCATCCAGATTTCCGCAGCTCAGGGTGATGTCCCAAGACAGCTGCCAGCTCTCTTTGAGCTCAGGAAAACCAAGAAGTTTCCAAATGAAAGCAGAGAATCGGTGAAAATAAAAGTAGATCAGGGTATGTACACCAGAGAATGATGCTTAACCCAGCTGGAAAACCAGGAAACATTCTCCAGTCCTGAAGGGAGGCTTAGGGAGCAAATCCTGCTGGGAGCTGAGCCCCCTCCTCTGCCCATGATCTTTAAGGTCCCTTCCATCCCAAACCACTCTGTAATTCCATGATTTTATGAACTATTTGGTCACTCTCACATGCAAGATTTTTCCTTAGTCCCTTTAGGTTTTTTCCACATAAAATAGGATTATTTTTACCACTCAATCTTGCATTTGGTGGGTATGAAATCTGCTTGGATTCTCTTTCTTTAAAACTATCAAGGACCCTAGAATTGTCATTTTTAATGGCCCAAAAGGAAAAGCGAAAATACTTTTTTTTGTTTTGTTTGAAGGGTTGCACAGAGCACCTCTGGAGTAACAAAGTTCTGAAATTTTATGGTTATTTTAACCTTATTCGGGAACTTCACATGCGAAAGTACCTCAAATCCAACACACAACTTCAAGCACAGCATTGCTGAGGTAGATATTGCAGCATTAGGTGATCAAATATATCACTTGGTTATACAATAACTACAATTTATTGTTCCTGCAATGCAAATCCTATACTGGCACTTCTGCATAAATAGTGTTTTCTCACTGGCTGCCAAGTAAATCCTATTTCTGCCACTGACACTCAGTAAACTGACAGTTCTACCTGGTTTACTTGCTTTTTTTCCCTGATTTTTTAATTCAAAGTCCATCTCCTCAGAGCCAGCAGTGGATTTAGAGCTCCCCAGTCAGTCAAGTCACTCATTCCTCACCCTGTGCACTGTGACACCACACCAGGACTGCTGCAATCAACAGCTGGATTTTATTGCTTAACTACATCAGCTCTGGCGTCTCTGAAATGTGCATTCAAACCCGGGAATTAACCATTAACCAGCAGTTTTCCTCACAAAGCTCTCCCACTTTTTTGGTAACTGAAAGGCCACAGCAGGAGGAGCAGATCTGCAGTGTAAGAAATGTTTCCTCTCTCTTCCCACCTGCAGCCATAAACTAGAGCAGAGTTATGGGTCAGAAGAGGTCGTTCCCTACATTTTAGTGGGGTTTGTGGACAAACAACATCACTGCCCACTCCAGCCAGAGGAGATCTCTGCTTGGAAATGAATTCAAGACAATTGATCCAGGCCAGGTTGGATGGAGCTTGGAGCAACCAAGTGGAAGGTGTCCCTGCCTATGGTAGGGGGTGGAATGGGTGAGCTTTGAGTTCCTTTCCAACCCAAACTGCTCTGGGATTCTGGGATTCCAGGTCTGCTCATCACACCTATTTTAATCCTTGAAAAGACTGGGAGCTGGTTACACCTCCAGGAATCATTTCCTCCCTGGATTTGTTTCCCTTTGAGAGGTCACTTATGAGCCCATTTTGCCAGTTCCACTGCATGACCAAGAGAGACATTCCAGGCAATCCCATGTGGGGTTTCTGTCTTTCACATATCTCCCAAACAGTGGGATTAGTCCACCCTGGAGTCACAGGAATCAGGCTGGATGAGGTGGCCAAAGATACCAGGAGCCATTCCCATTCCCATTCCCATGCACCTCAGCCAAGGATGGAACAAGCTCCCCCATGGTGCTTCTCAGGAAGGTTTCCTCACATGCTGCCCTGAGACTTCCACTGAAGAACTTCTCACAGTCTCCAGAGGGAATTAATTCCAGTAATTAACTACCTTAATATTAAAAACCATTCCCTCATTTTTAACCAACTCTTCCCTGCTGTGATTTTTTGCTGTCATTACTCATGTTCTATCACAAGGGACATGGAGAACAAATTGTTTCTTTTCTCTTCCCAGCCCTTTCCATATCTGAGGATTGTGTTACTGTCACTGGGCATCCTGAACGAGAGGAGAGAACAGAGCAAGGACTAAATCTGGGAAATATGAGTGGCCTCTTCCTTCTTAGGCTCTTCCCATCCATCCCTGCAGGTTTCCCTCTGCACCTTCTGCACCCTGAAATCCCTGTTTCATGGAATCACCAAATCATTAAGGTTGGAAAAGACCTTTAAGATTGAGTCCAACCATTCCCACTGCCAAGGCCACCACTGGCCCATGCCCCCAAGTGCCATACCCACATGGATTTTAAAACCCTCCATGGATGAGGACTCCAGCACTGCCCTGGGCAGCTGTGCCAGTGCTGGACAACCCTCTCCATGAAGAAATTTTCCCTAATATCCAACCTAAACCTCTCCTGGTGCAACTTGAAGCCACTTCCTCTCCTTCATTTTCTCATCCATCCTCTCCTTCGTCTCCTCCTTCCCAAACCCCTTCCTGTGACTAGGAGAACAGAGTTCCAGCAAAGCTCTGCTTTGTCTCCCATCCCCACGATGTCTCCTGAGCCCCACATCCCTGATCCCACAGCGGAGGATGCCAGACTCCAGAGATGGAGTGTCACCCATGGCAAACACCCGGAGCTTCCAGGGAGCTCACGGCTCCTGCAGCACAGCTGGAACTGGGCTGTGGTGAAAACCAACAACAGCTCTGCCCCATCACTGGTCAGACACGCCACCAAACAGCCTCACCCCATTCCTGCCTTCCCATGTAGCCTCTCCATGCCCAAGATGTCAAGGCTGAAGCACCTGATGGATTGGGGCAATTACTGTATCTCAGACATACAAGTCACACTAATGCACAGCAAATACAGCTCGCCTTAATTACAGCTACGGACACGGACATTTGTTTTTCTTAGTAATTAAAATGTTCTATTGTGCTTAATATTGTTATCTGTATTCTTTGGTTAAGTGCAATTTAATTTGCTTTAAGAAAGCTGGGTATAATTTAAAATGAAAAATGTATCCTTTCTGCTTTTTTTTCCCCCTAATGCTATTGTTTGCCATGACTGCAGATCTAGACACAGCAACTTCTGAGTTTGTTCACAAAGTTTCTGGAAGGTGATGCTGTTCTAAAACCCAAAAAAACCTATTTATTTGTGACTGATTCTGGAAATTTCCTAGTTGCTGAGGCACTTAATGGGATAAAGGAGGTACCTGAAGCATTTCCAGGGAAAAGGAGCTTTCACAAGGGAGGTAGAGGTTGCACTGGGGTCCCTGGAGTCCCCTGGTCACAGCTGAGGTGCTGCAATGAAAAACACGGATTAGAATCATGGATGGGTTGGGTTGTGTTGGGTGGGACCTCGCAGATCCTCTCGTTCCAAATCTCCTGCCATAGGCAGGGACACCTTCCATGTGTTCACCTTCCACCCCAAAGATCCCAGGTTGCTCCAAGCCCCATCCAACCTGGCCTTGGCCGCTTCCAGCCACAGCTTTTCTGGGCAACCTGTGTCAGGGCCTCACCAGCCTCACAGGGAAGAATTAATTGTTATTAATTATTAATTAATTCAAGAGCAGCTGACATAACTCCCCTTAAGCCCTCCAAGACGAAAAGTTCCCCTACAAAAGGGGAAATATTTTTGGATGTTCCACATTTGAGAGAAAGAAAATCCCAGTGGTGTTGGCAGCAGCTCAGTCCCACATCCACCTGCAAGGGGGAACCAGAAAACTTCTTACTTATAATTTTTTAACACAAAAACAGGTAGGAAGGTCTGCAAACACCAATTTGGTCTGTTTAACATTGTTGTTACTATTTGACTTGTCACAGCACAGAAAGAATTTCTTCCCTGCAGGAAATGGTTGTATTTCTTCTGTGCACACTGTCCCCTCTGTGGCCACAACCCTCCGGAATCGGCTCCCCCAGAACGATCCGGGACAGAAGTCACAGGAAGGAGCAGTGGTTCCAGCAACCACTCAGGGATGAAATACTGCAGCCTGTGGGACTGGCTCCCCTCTGTCCTCCACAAACCAGGAAGGGATCCAGCCCAAGAGCTTCAAACCACATTTTGGCTGACTCACATTTCTGGAGAGAAGGGATTTTTGGTAAACAGCACGAGCTCGGAGGCTCTCAAAGAACGTCCTCGCTCGGGTGTGCTGTGCAAACAAAGCCCTTTCGAAACCCTCTCTCCTCAGCCTCGTGCCAGCAGCTGACTTTCCCCATCTTACAGGGTCACAGGAACTGGGATATTGTGAAATCACTCACCAGAGATGACCTGCTTTAATCTCAGCTGTCATTTCACACACTCTAGGAAGGATGGAGAAATGTTTAAACATCATCCACTCCCTTCCTGTAAATTCCTGGACTGTTTTTACTCCTTATCTCAAGCTGGAGAATCTCAAACTGAATCTGAGGTCCTGCTCTCCCTGCATGATTCATTAGGAGAGCACAGAAATAAAGATGTCAATTCTCACTCAAAAGAGGTCATGCTCTGGTCCAGAACTTTGGTTCTTTAGCTCAAGAACTGGGTTTCCCCCAGCTCACCTTCCACAACAGGTTTGATTCTGTCAGGCTATAAAAATGATCTTCCAAAGCAGATTTTTGCTCAACATGAAATACAATCCTATTCCAACCCAGATTCCAGTATCAATATTATCTCCTACTGAACAGAAGAGGTTGCCCAGAGAAGTGGTGGATTTCCCATCCCTGGAAATATTCAAGGCCAGGTTGGATGTTGCTGTCTGAAGTTTTTTCTCAAATTCAAGGAATCCCAAACCTTACAAAACAATAAACACCACAAACCCTCATGGCACAGAAACAGAAAATTGAGGGAGGAGAGTGGTGCTGTTAATTCAGAATAAACTTTCTTCCTCCCCCAGAAAGTATCCCAAAACCCACACAGTTAATGAATGAAGTGTGCATTTGTAATGAGGATAAACCAAGCAAATCCAGGTCACTACTATGAATATTTCACACTATTTAATGACAAAATTTCAACTTTCAAGCAGAAAAGTTCAAAACGGTGTTAGGATCTGTAACTCCCATTGACTGACAATTTCTGGGATCTCAGTGTAGTGTAAGCCTTTAACCAGGGTCTCTTCTTGGCTGTTTCCCTGCCTTTGCCACCCTGCTGTGACTGTGGCTCCTTCCACTCCAGTACCCTGAACCCATCACACAGCTGTGAATTTGTTCCACTTGCTACTCTTAAATCCTGAACTAGAAAAGCACAAACAGAATTCATTTCTTTTCCTGTTTCTGTTTTCGTGTTTATTTTTTTTCCTCCTGGCAAACCAAACACTGCCAGAATTCTGTATTGCTGCATTGCCCTGACCTGGGGTTTCACTCAGCCAGCTGACACACACTAAAATCACAACTTCTGTTCTCAGCCCCTGAATTCAACACGTGTTGGTTAATCTCTGTTGAAAATTCCCCTGTTTTCCCTCGTGGCTGCAGGGACACCTGGGCAGTCATGGAATGCAAGAGCCCTCCTGGTGTGCATCCACCTGAGCTGCCCATGTGAACCATTTCTCTGTCCTAAGAGAAATGGATAATTTTTATATCTATAGTTATCCACAATTAATAACACAGCCAAAGCTTTCTCCTCTGAAAAGCAACAGTTAGATAACCACGCTCTGTGTCAGGCCCCATAAAATACTTCAGAAAGCAATATGTACAACTGCAATTTTCCAGCAGAGACCAAAACAAATTAGCAGCTTGTATTCCTCTGTGCTTTGCTAATAATTTGTTTCCAGTGCTGTGCCGGTGAGCAGGGGTGGTGTAATGAGGGGCAGGAAATAGTAACGGCCTAATTAAACTGGGGTGGGTAGGAAGCAAACCATCAATCCTGCTTAGCTGCAGCTCGGTGGGCAGCACTCCCCCATGTGCTGGCAAGAAATGAATTCTTAAAAAATAATAATAAATTAAAGAGCTAAGCAGAAGCAGGAGGAGAATTGCTTTGACCTGGACCGTACTTACAGGAGTTATTTATCAAAATCTTTACCAAGACTGCCTGATGTTACATCCCACCACAGAGAGTGGTGTATTCATCCCCAAATTTACAGATCTATATGGTGCATGGAGGAGCAGGGCACAGAACAAAGACAATGCACAAGTTGCCTTCTCCTTGATGGAATTAAGCTGCTTTGGAGTCACAAAAACCCACCCACGTTTACAGATCAAGGAATTTCTGGCCTCAGCAGCAAAACCACAGCAAAGAACAGCAGCATCAGCAAAACTCTGGTTTTCCACTCAGTTCACCTGCAGCACTTACAGAAAATATCCTTACTGTGGAAATTGTGTCTCACCTGCAGGAGGAAGTCCTCCTCTAGCAGAGCCCTGGAGTGGGAGCAGCAGGTGCTTATGGAAAGGGTTTTTCTGCTGGCTTTGGGACATCAGCTTTCAGGAACATGAGCCAAGCAGGCGAGTTCCTGGGTCAGGAAAGCTGCAGCCACAGCCCAGATTCTTCTTTTTTACACACTGATGTCACCTGGAGCCATGAATTTTTCACTTTTGGGGCAAACCAGCAACGCCAGCAAAATGTTGCAACAAGGCCTCATTCCGCTCTCCTCACACCGCCAGGGAAAACTGCAGATGTCTCTTCATGGGAGGGAGAGAGAGAGCACCCAAAGTGCCAACATTTCAGGGGAATCAGTCCCTTGTATTTTTGGAAATCTTAATCCAGAGGAGAGTTATCACACAAGCCCCAGATCCAGAATTTATGAGGTGCTCTTGCAGCATTTGTGGCAGACATAAGGGCATCTTCCCAAATAGGATTCAGCATTGCCACACTCAGGCTTTTCCCATATTTCCTTCAGTTATTCCACTTGTTGATCCATTTGAATATCACAGCAGAGAGTCATTAAGGTTGGAAAAGACCTCCAAGATCACCAAGTCCAACCTTTGGCTAAACATCCCCACTCCCACTAAACCACATCACCCACCAAGTGCCACATCTACCCAGCTTTTGAAGGCTTCCAGGGATGGTGACTCCACCACTTCCCCAAGCAGCCCATTCCAATGCCTGATCCCTCTTTCAGTAAAGAATTTTTTCCTAATATCCAACCCAAGCCTCCCCTGGTGAAAATATTTCCCTTTGTCCTATCACTGGTTGCCTGGGAGAAGAGGCCAAACCCCCACCTTGCCATAACCTCCTGCCAGGACTCATTGAGAAAAACTTGCTCAGACTTACCTCAAAACCTGTCCGTAATATCAGTAGGAATAGCACCAAATATTAACAGGAAAACCATAGAACTTCATAGACATTCAAGATAAAAAAAATGGATGTTTAAAACTACATTAAACCAGAGTCTCCTTCCACAGAGAGAGTTTTGGGGACCTGCAGAACATTAAGGGTTTTTTCAGCTGGACTCAATAATCCCCATTAGGTCTGAGAGCTGCACCTGAGGATCCCTGTGCCCATCCCATCTCACAGCCACAAATGGTTTCCTTCATCAAGGAACAAAATGGGTTAAAGCTTTGGAAGCTACTTGAACATGAAGAGAGCCAAGTGTATTTCAGTAAACACAAGAAGAGCTGAAATATCTTAAAATCCAAGAGACCTCTGCAATGAGATTCCAGAAGCCCAATGTGTCATGAGACTGGGGATGATATCCTAAAACAATCCCTGAATTAACATTAAATCTCCAACAGAGCATTTGCCCTGATCTCTTCGGGAGCCAGGCTGAACTTATCTATCATTTATCTGATACTAACATTCATTTATTTCCAACCTGAGTTTGTAGCTTCGCTCATTACACAGAATTTTTTCCAAATAAAAAGTCAATCTGTTGCTAATAAATCCCCTGGCTCACAGTCACTGGCACAGCAGCTCTAATATCTGATGTAAATAATACATTCAAGATGTTCCCTTAAATCAAGAGTTAGACCATGGTGCTGAGACTCCTGCCTGAGGGCTCTAAACCCCTGTGTAATATTAATTATAATTACCTCATTAAGCTGCTGCTTTAGCACCTTTACACCAAAGCAGCGCCACTGAGGGAATTTGAAGGAATCACCTAATTCCTAAAGTAAATCATGGCAAGGGCAGGATCTCTGCTCCTGAAGCATCCCAGCAAATGTCCTTCAGAACCAGTTAATGACAGGCACCAATCCCAAAGAGCTGGAAACTCTTTGGGAGTGGGGAAACAACTTGGAAATAACAGCAAATAAAGCAGAGTTTATTACTGCAGGCAGTATTAACAGGGATTATTATTATTTGTTTTCACTGTTTTGTCCCCAAAATTTGTGTTTTCAAGCCAATATCTCCTTGCAAACATCTTAGATCTGAGGCGAAGCTGACACCATCTGTCAAAGTATGGTATCACTTTTAGGGCAGTGAATCCAAAAGGACCAGGTAATCCTAAAATTCCTGAAATGCCTGCTGTCAGGAAGGTTGGGGGATTCCAAAAGTGGGGCAGTGAACAGTAGAGGACTGACCACATGAGATAACTCAGCTGCCATGTTGCACAACATCCCCTCTCCCAGCTGAACTTGGAACTCAGCATCATCCAAGTTTTGTGTTCAGATGCCCAAAAACTGCCCTAGAATGATGTTTCATGAAGACTCCTGTGTTTGTGACTTTTTTTCCCCTTTTGTGTCAGTTCGGTCCCGTGTCAGGCAAGAGGGATCCTCCAGAGCTGTGGGGAATGTCCTGATGATCAGGACAGGAGCTTTTCACCACCAGAATATAGGAACTAAAATACAGCTCTCATCATTCTTCTAGTCCCAGTATTAAACTGGAGAGGAAAAAGGTGCTGCCAGGAGAATTTGGAATACTACACAAATCCTTTCATCCATAAACTACCTGAGAACATCGGCTGGGAGAAGATATGTGAGTATTTCCAATACAATTAACACCAGGGGTGGGTTTGAGCAGGTTTAGCCTTCAGCTAATGCAGGGGATTTGAAGATGTAACGTTTTCCCTAAGAACTACCAGGAGTTACCTGTTTAATCTACTTCAACTCTCCATAGGAGGCCTTACTTCCATATTTAAGTGGGTTTTTTTTAAAACAGAACCCTTATTTTGCCATGGTCAGGATAAGGCACTTCATGGCCCCACCCTTCATTTACACATAGAATGTGAAAATTTCCCTGTGGTTGTCCCCCAAAAAGCACATTTGGGGTGATGAACACAGCAGAAAGACCCCCTATAATACAGGGTCTTACATAAATTATCTATATTGCTTTCTGTTTCAGTCTTTGCTTTTCCCAGCCCTGGTTTCAGGAAGGAATTGTGCTGGCATGGGATGAGGTGAAAGCAAGAACCATCCATAGCCCCGGGGTTCATACCAAGACACAAACCCAGCCTGAAAAGCCACAGGGATATTTGAGAAGACACCAGGCAAAGGCTGAACAAAGAGCCCTTCTCACAGCACTCCCCACAAAGAGGCCAGATCTGAAGGGATCTGTTCTCACACGACGCAGACGTTCACAAAAATACGCATTTTAATTCCCTTTCAACACCACGCTCTTCTTCACAGCTCTGTTTTTAGGGTATTTGTGGTGTTTCTTGAGTTATCACACACCTATCAGAGATGCACCTCTTCAGGTCTGGCGCGTATTCCAGCCTCGACCTGGAAAACTTTTCCTACTTCCCAATCTCTCCACATAAAATACAGGCAGGCACAGGAACACAAATAAATACCATTAAATACTGTTCTGATAGATGTGCTTTTTGTCTTCTGAGCATCTTATAGAACGATGTTTTGGGGGAAAAAATGTTAAATAGCTCTGAACCAAGCTGTGTCAAACTTATTGCCAAGTCTAACAAAGGGCTCCTGTGAAACGTAACTCTTCTGTGGAATATACTGTAATTGTACTTTTTGAAAGCAATGTCAAATCATTGACATCGACTTGGTGTTCCACGGGAAAAGTTACAATATATAGAAGCTGTAAATTAGACCCTAATCCAAACTTATCACGTTGATAGTTGTTAGACAGACTATTTGGGTGCCTATTTAGCTCTGTGATTTTTCCATTCCTCATTCAAGCTGTTGTCTTTCCCTGAGATTTTCCAAATCGGATTTTCCGATAACCTTCACGATAAATTTATGCTGCAGTTACAGCACGGTAAAGTTAAACTCAAGCCAAATCACAAATGCAAACTCACCAAGGATTTATGAAGAGAAGAATCAGGGCCTGGCAGATGAAATCCAGGTTGCAGGAATTTGAGCAAGTATCTGTGAGCTGCCACCATATTCCTGAAAAGCAAAATCCATAGAAGCTCCAGACTGAGCAGTTATGCCATTTATCATCTACATTAGCATATAGTTTTAAAATTCATCTTGTCTAATTAATGATTTTTCATTCTCAACATGACACGAGGAATGTCGTGTCACAATCCAACATGACACCTCACCCAATTAGTGAGCCCTAACATCCAACAGCAGCATCCCAATGGAGCAAAATATTGGTGTTGGGGGTCTCCAAGGTGCCGCCCTAAGTACAGAAATATGGACATGACACTCCCAACCCAACCTAAAACATTCCTTTGAAAGCTGGAGAAATCCTGAAGGATTCAGGCTGGGCAGACATTGACATGCAATGGATTTGCCGACACGAATTCCTACACGTGAGGAAGCAGGATCTTGGGACCCCCTTGTTAATCACCACCAGATGTTGAATGTGTTCATTATCACCTCCTTTGGTGCTGTTTCATACAGCTTTGAAGAGATTTCGGAGTGAGATTGTACCTTCCAGATGGGAATGAAAACATAACAACACTCGTGCAAATAGAGGAGGGAAAAAGAAAGAAAAGCATATTTTCCAGAGAAAACAAGTTCTTGTTCTCTTGAGGAGCCTCCCTTGACTGCCAAAATTATGACAACAAAACCCACTTTGGAGATAGATTTAAGGGAGACTTTTCAAAAGATGGTTTGGGGGCATTTTTCTTTTTTTGCTCTTCCTGACAGTCACATGGCTTAATTAGCACAGGCCAAACACGGGCAGAAGATGAACCCCACCTCTAATTCCTGATATTCCAGAACTTCTCAAGTTGAAGACACATTTACACGGCAGATTTAAGGCTGCAAATTCACAGAGAATGTTTACTGAGGACAGAACAAAGTCTGAGGGACATGCTGAGAGTGCTGTGCCTGCTGACATCTCCCTGGAATTCCTAGGTCTTTCTGGAAGTTGAAGATGTCCTCCTTCAGATATTCCAGAGAATATCTGGCTGCCCCATCCCTGGAAGTGTCTGAGGCCAGGCTGGACGGGGCATGGAACAACCTGGGATAGTGGAAGGTGTTCCTGCCCATGGAAGGAGGTGGTACTGGCTGAGCTTTAAGGTCTCTTGCAATCCAAACCATTCCACGATTCCATGATTCTCGCTAGAAAACAACTTTTCCATCCTACCCACTGGAAAAAGTCCCCTCAGCACTTCTCCAGCTCACATGCACAGTGTTTTACATTGGGTCGCCGCTGAGATCATCAGGACCAAGTTTTAAATCACGAAACTGCAAACGCTCTCTCACCTTGGCTATATTTTAATAGTTGAAGTTTTGGGGTTGGTGAGTGAAAGTTGCTCAGTGCATCCACCCCAGAATCCAGAGGGAAATACAACAGGGGACGCGAGTCCTGGTGCTCAACAAACCCCTTGGTGGCCGTTTTGCCGACTGCCACGGGAAGCCCTCCGTGAGTGACCGCGATGGCTGAGCACCAGATCTCTGCCACACCTTTACAGTCCACGATGCCCCTTTCGCTGCTCCCCGAGCCTCCCTCCTCCCACTGCTCCAGCTCCATCTTCCCCACTCCTAACATTTTGAACAGCTGAAAAGCTGCCAATTTTTTGAAGGCAACCTATTTCCAGAACTGTTTCTCTACCTCAAGATCTGTAATTTCTCCCAAAACACCCCTCTGGAGCAGAGCCCAGGACTGGCAATATGTTCCCCAGGAGCAGGGAAAGGTTTACGTTTCAATACCTATTGCACCTGTCACCATAATACCAGGCATTTTCCACCCACGGCGCAGGAGAGAATCCAAACTTCCTGTGGGATGTGCAAAACTCGCACTCAGCCTTGGGAGCCATCCAGGCATGGTTATCAGGAAGAGAAAAGCTATTTCTGCTGGCTTGCAGGAATTGATGGCACCATTTAGTGTCTTGTCTTTATATGCAAGTGTGTCTAACCCAGTTTCTCCACAGCTGCTGTGACGTAAATAAATTCAGTATTATCTCCATTTTACATTGTAGGGTGGAATATAAATAGTCCTGGGCATAATTCAGTGTTTGAGACATGGAGTACAATTCACCCATCGAGCTGCCGAACACAACACAAAACATTTGACCTGCTTCAGGTACAGCAGGACAAAAATATTATCTGTGATATGCAGACATATCTCCCTAAGTAGGATGGTGTTTCTGGGAAAAAATCCCGTTGGGTTGATCATTTCTTTATCGTTGTAAAATGAGACTTCAAGGGCTCCTTTAGAACAGTACATCCCTACTGTAGTGATCAGGAAATATTAGTATATGTTATACACGAAGAAGCCCTAAAATATCTACACTTTCTTTACAGAATTAGCTCCCCTTGAATGGTAACTATGTATAAAATCCTGATTTTTTTTTTTTTCTGCACATCCCATTACCTAATCAGACAAAATCATTTGCTCCAGCTGAATTTACTAGAGGAAAAAATGTATCTCTTGGTACCTATAATTTTACTTCAGGCTTTCCCTCTTAAGGTAGCAGTGTTTCAGCTGCAGGCTGGAGTGAAACCCCATCATTCGCAGGAAAACCCAATCCACCCTTAGAAATACCTAACCCAGGAAAGGAGATACAAATTGAGAGGGGTTTTTTCACCATAAATACAGCTTTGGGCAGCAAAACCCCTCCGATTTTGTTTCAGCAATAAATCACTTCCCTGACTTGAGTTAGTAATGAGATTTTTAATCATGTGGATTGAACATATCCTGGAGTTAATAAAAAAGTATGGCTTCCTCTTTATCCTTAATAAAAGATTTTTACACTGCTCAAATGATCAGTATTACGTTTTTAAAGGACCTGAGATTGATGCTTTTCAATTCTCCTTCCTATTTTTCCAGGCTTTTATAATTCAAAGGTAATATAGGGAAGAGTTAATAATTCATGAGGTAATTTTAAGGCTTTTATTCAGAACCCTTTTGCCTATTGACTTAAGGATGTGCCATAAAATATCCAGGTATTACTATCCCAGCAATTTGCAGCTCTGCACAGATGAAATCTCTGAATTTATGCAAGTCAGGATTCGTGTTTAAGAATCAGAGCGCATCATTCCAGCCTTGGAAGGGTACAGGGGGAGGAAATAGCTTTCCAGCACTATTTAAACGAGAGTATTTCATGTCTTCACACAGTTCTGCTTTTTCGCCCTTGTTTGCAGGTTTATTCTTGATGGAGTTATTTTTGCAGTTGCCAAGAGACAAAGGAGCTGGGGGAATATTTTTAAAAAGGTAAATTCTGCTGCACGAGTCCTGCGCTCCCACCTGCACAAGCTCCAAGTCAAACCCTCCGCACTGGGAGAGCTCAGCCAGACAAAAACCAGATCCTCACAACAACAACGACGACAACAACAATAAAAGTGGACTTGTTTGAGATGAAAACATCCAAACTGGCTCCCAGTTAATACAATCCAAGAATATCCCATGTCAGTCACTAAAGGATGCAAAGTTGGTGCTGTTGGGATGAGGCAGGGAGGGACAGCAGTGTCTCCACAGCCTCTCTTGCCACAGAGCAGGCACCTCCAAATGCCATTCCATGAGCTGACAGGAGAGTTCGTCCAAGAATTCCACAGAAAAGTGGCAGTTTTGGTTGTGCCTCTTAGTGGTTTGCAGTGAAGGATGGGAGTGAAAATGGGGCTTGGGGGTGCAGTATTTGGTTCTTGTAAATTAATTTCTTTTATTAAAAGGAAACCAAACCCCAAACCTCACTGAATTTGTTATTTAATCTTCTTCCCTCAGAGCTGCTCATCAGACTGTGTTTGGTTACCTCCACAAAGTACTGGATTAGTAACAGCCAGACTTCAATACAGAATTTGATACTGGGAAGAAATCATTCCCTGTGAGTGTGGGCAGGCCCTGGCACAGGGCGCCCAGAGCAGCTGTGGCTGCCCCTGGATCCCTGGAAGTGTCCAAGGCCAGTTTGGATGAGGCTTGGAGCACCCTGGGATAGTGGAAGGTGTCCCTGCCCATGGCAGGGGGGGGATGGATGGGCTTTAAAGTCCCTTCTAGCCCAGACCATTCCGTGATTCCATGATATTTGGTCAAGGGATTTTTGCCTACTTAAATAACCAAGGCATTTTTATCACCCTCCTTTCAGCTACTGCAAAGGAATCACCCATCTCCCACAAGATCTCAGGGAACGCTAAGTAACAGGAGAGAGTAATGAAAATTGATGCTAATTAATAACTCCACCTCTAACGAGGAAAACAGAGCTCAGGTGAGCACAGAGCCATCAGTTACTGCCATGAGAAATCAACAGTCCCACCTTTATTAGCATTTCCCTGCATGGAAAACCAGGAGATCCTGTGCCTGTTCCTCTAAATTTTTCAAATGAGACAAAAGTTTTACCATCCCAAGGAAAACGGTGTCTTTATGAACTTCTAGTGACATCAACTGGATTATATTTCATCTCAGGCCAGCTCTGTGCTTCATCCTCTGCTCTCCATCCAGTTCCCATCTCCACTGGAGCCTCTCTGAACTCCTCTTCTTGATTTGACCTCAGAGTCCCAAAAACTCCTGCCTAAAGTTTCCTGCCTCACTTCTGCAGCTCCAAAAATGCAAATTGCTGTCAGGTTCTTCAGATCCCTCTGAGAGACAGGCAGCATATGTCATGTGCATTATTCAGAGCTTTCCATGGCTGCTTTTCCAGGGAGGTTTAAAAAGGAACAGCAAACCATGTGTCAAACCCAAACCCTTTGCCACGATCAAGATAATCATGAAGTGACATAAAGACTAAAGCTGGACTAGCACAGGGGTTTATTTCTAATGTAACAGGATGGCCATGCAATAAATTTAATACTTTTTAGCCAGACAGGACCAAAGGTGCACTTTACACAGCTGAGCTCTTTTGTAGATGAAACTCTGAGGAAATAGCTCAAGAAGAACTTGGAAACTGTAACTTTTTTTTATCCTGAGGAGCAGGAAAACCATGGCAGTGAAGCACAATGAGAGGAGTTTCCTTTGTGCTCAGTTGAAAAGTAACCACATTTTCCCTGTAACGAGTGGCCTTCAAAATCCTGAGAGCACCTCCAGGCTCTCCCACTCGAGAGAAGGAACAGAGGAATTTCACCGTGGGCACACAAATTCTGGGAGCTCCTGACATTTTTCCTCTTGGTCACACAAACGCATCTCTACCCTCCTAAAAGAAATATCCTCGGAAGACCCAGACTCACAGAAACACCCCAAGAAGACCCCTCCTTACAGCCCCCCCCCCCCCAGAGATTCTGTCCCCTGCATTTCCACGACAAACAGAGATAAATAAACTGCTCAGGACCATGCAAACCCATGGATATCATTCAGTACACAACAGCAAACAAGCCGTGGAAGTGGAAGTGTAAATTCTGGGATCCTTGTTTATGTTCCCAAAGATTTCGTTTCCATGCATTTGTTGAGCATTATTAGAAACAGCCCAGCCAACAAAGCAAACCTCAAATCCTGCTCTAACTAAGGTTTAAAAAAAAAACCCCAAACCTTTGAGTGACTCCTAGCACTCAGCCTAGAAGTGCCTGCCAGGAAAAAGGGAATTTTGGAGATGGCATCTCATCAATTTTCTTCATTTGTGTCAGAAGTTGAGCAGCTGTCTCCTTACCAGACTGAAGTGGAGCCAAAAACCTTGTCAGGCAGCCGGAGAAAAAGCACTTCAGAGGAACTCATCTCCAAGACCCCAAAGGGTATCACATTTTGGAGCAGGCATGTGTTAATATTCCTACTCCAGTATCAATTGGCAAAGTTCTGCAGCAGGAGGGGGGGAAAAAAGGCTGCTTTGTTTGTTTACACTGCCTGCTCAGGGAAAGCAGGATGCCACACATACTTGAACTCCCGAGTTTGTTTGTTTATTTACTTATGGCCAGCAAAAGGATTTTAGGTTTATCTTCCCCTGAGCTGGTGAGGAAAGTGAAATAAGGTTCAGCTCCATGGATGCACCTGGACTTTCTGCAGAGCTCTGTTATTCCCAGCCATGTGGGGGTTTCAGCACGGGATGAATAATCCCAGCGAGAGCCGTGCTTGAATCAGCTCGCAGCTCCAGCAGCCTCGGATTGTGAGACACTGGGAAAACCCAGCTCTAAATTTGCACCTTCTTCATCACGTGCTGGACTGAGGATCCTTCAGGGCAACCCCCACAGAAACTTTGTGCTCCCCAGCACGGCGGGTGTGACGAAGGAAGCAATCAAATTCCAGCATTTTTTGCAGCAGGAGCTTTGCCAAGCAGGATCCATCACTGTAAGGCACAGTTTGATCAAACCGAGGGAAGTTACTGATCTTAATTCAACCCAGAGCACAAGCCGGGGAAGGTCCTGTCATCCTCCTTTTGTCATCAGAATCCCAAATATCTACAGAGCACAGCAGGTATAGGGTCTGACCTCTCCCAAGACATGTTTTTGTGCTCCTACTAACCTAAAAATTCACATTTCTCCCCTTTGTGTGTGACAATTCCACTCCTGAAGCAGACCCCACTCGGCAGGATCTGGGTGTTAGGAGGAGACAGCAACACCCTGGGATTTGCTGCTCTCTCCGTGTGGGATGGGGCTTCCTCAGACCACGTTTCAGAGCAGGAAGAGTCGGCACCTGCAGCCATGGCAGGATATTGGTTCGTTTGATTTTGATAGAATGGTTTGGGTTGGAGGGGACCTTAAATCTCATCCCATGCCACCCCTGGCCACAGGCAGGGACACCTTCCACTATCCCAGATTGCTCCAAGCCCCATCCAACCTGGCCAGGTCCAAGGATCCAGGAGGATGAAGCTGTCGGTAACCCACCGTACAGACAAAGGCGCCGTATACAAGGTTGTTATTAAAGTGAATAAATACAGGAATAACCAAACATTCAAGATCCTCCTTCACCAACCATCTTCTCTCAGCCAGCTTTTCCCCAAAATGTTTATTTACTACACAGCCAGGCTTTTGGCAGCCTTCCCACTGCAAAATGTGCTTCCCAGATATTACAAAGTGAACTC
The DNA here is from genome assembly GCF_017639235.1 of Corvus kubaryi. NCBI lineage: Eukaryota > Metazoa > Chordata > Aves > Passeriformes > Corvidae > Corvus > Corvus kubaryi. The sequence goes on from NW_024581764.1 coordinate 113,112, forward strand.
CAAATGAAAGAGACTTTTTTGTTCTTAGGTCTCCTTTCTTCCACACAGATATCACTTCAGAGCTGTTCCTTTAAGGCACAGTTTTGCCCAGAATCTCTCAAATACTCAGTTAAAGAGAGATGAGTCCACAGACCATCGCTAAAAATGAGATTTCCTACGTGGTCTTCAGCAAACTACTTGAAACAGACATTTTAGCTTCCTCTGTTTATCAAAGCAATGCTTCCTTACTTTTCACTAGAAATGCAAAAAAAAGAAGAAGAAAAAAAAGAAAAATTATGTACATGAAAAACCATTGCTGTTGTATTTTTAGCATGTTTAAATAATATTTTAAAATACCAATTAAATAATAGACCAACAAGATTTTGGCATTCAGGTATTGCATGGTGGGAAATAAGAGTTCTTTGAGGCTAGACAGAAAAAAAGCAAAGAACAGAAAATAACGGTGATTTGAGTGAATGATGTTCCCCTATTTCAGTATGGAATCATCAGAGAATCATGGAATGGTTTGGGTTGGAAGGGACCTTAAAGCTCATGGGCATGGGCAGGGACACCTTCCATTATTCCTGGTTGTCCAACCTGGCCTTGGACACTTCCAGGAATGGATATATATATATTTATATATATATACATATATACATATACACCGAACTATTTTCCACAATGAAGTTCCAGTCATAATCGAGATCTCTCAAAAACCCAGCTATAAATGCAAACCAGTAAGAAAACAGTGTGGTTTAGCTCCTTTGCCTGCAGTCCAGCAGAGATTCCTGCTCAGCACTCGCAGACTGGACCGAGCACATCCAAGAGAGAGACCATCCACGGCTCTCCACAGATATTCCCGGGATGGAAGCGCCCGCTGACAAATTCCCGAGCTGCCAGTGTACAGTGATGAAATTCAATAGCCTCCCAGCTGCACACTTGTGACTTGTGAAGGCAGGGAAATGTGGGGATTGGCAGCAGGCTCTGGCAGATGAGCTCATTTTACAGATGACACAGGGGATTCTGCCAGGCTGACGTTGAACACTCCTCTTGCTTTTTTGTTGTTGTTGTTGTCATTCCAAAGCTCCTTCTTGGAGCTCTCCTGGGTTCCCAGTGCCCGTTCTCCTGAGTCTCCTATTTACTTTTCTGACTCTGCAAAGTGCTGTGATTGCTCAGCTCAGTTCCCTCAGCTCTGCTTATGTAGAACTGAAATGGAACCGTGTTTGTTCTGGAAAAATGTCCCCTTTCACTTCAGTATTTCAGTGCATTATCCCATAGATGTGCCCTGGTTTATTTCTCTGTTCAAAGTAGCTTGGATTTCACTAGACAGGACCCCCTCCAGAAATAGCTGAAATGATCATGCCTTGACTTTTGGGATCTTCCAGACCACTTGGAGAGAAGGAAAAATTCCTTACTAAAGACAAAAAGACTCGGAGTCGATGTCCAGTTCCAGCACTAAGTGCTGAGCTGGCCTCATTCTATCCAAAGCTGGGTGACGTGGGAGGCTCTCAAAGAAATCCCAGGAATAGAACCCCAAAGTGGTTTGGGTTGGAAAGGACCTTAAAGCTCATCTCATCCCACTCCCAGCAGGGACACCTCCCACTGTCCCAGGCTGCTCCAAGCCCCGTCCAACCTGGCCTGGACACTGTCCTGTCCCTCCATCCCTTGTCCCCAGTCCCTCTCCAGCTCTCCTGGAGCCCCTTCAGGCCCTGCAAGGGGCTCTGAGGTCTCCCTGGAGCCTTCTCCTCTCCAGGTGAGCACCCCCAGCTCTCCCATTCTGGCTCCAGAGCAGAGGGGCTCCAGCCCTGGGAGCAGCTTAGTGGCCTCCTCTGGTCTTGCTCCAGCAGCTCCACATCCTTCTTACACTGAAGACACCAGGACTGGACACAATAATCAAATCAAATTTGGATTATTCTTTATCATTTTTCTCACCCTTGAACTCTTTGCCACCACCACTGAAATGTTCAACTGACATCTGTGACAAGATTTAAATAAGACACAGAATCAGGTGACAAAAACTCAGCTTAATTCCTGATGGTTGTTTTTCTGATGCTGCTCCTGTATGATGTAGAGCCCTAACTCAGATTTATCACACCAGAAAAACAGATATTATACTATATTAATTGTATTTCTTACATTATATATGCAATATAATAAATCTAATCAAATAGAACAGAACAGGTTATCATAGGCATTTTAACAAAGGTTAATTGGGATATTAACTGTTCTCCCTGTACAGACTTTCAGTGTGAGAAATGTCTCAAACATTTAAAGCCCCCTTTAATCACCAGACCTCAAGGCCACCCTTCTCATTCCCAACCCAGTAGCTCCCACTAGAAAAAGATACAGATTTTTTCCTGGGAAAAACTCAGACTCCTTGTAGGAAAAATGAAATATTATTTACAATTTTGAGGAACAGACACCATCCCCCTGAAGAAAAATGTTTAATTTCTGTGAGGTTCTACAATATCTTTCAGAGTTGGAATCATCCACCAAAATCTTTCACGGGGAGCTTTCAGGTTATTGCTCACGGTAAGAAATAAAGAGGAAGGAAAATTCTCTGGACTGCCAAAATAACGCTCCCTCTCTCTTTTCATGTCTCTGATTTTTGAGGGAGAAAGCAAATTGCTCTGCAATAGATTTGCATGAATCACAGCACCAAATCCACACAGGGAGCCGAGATTAGGGGTGAAGGGAGGAACAGGGAATCGCCTGTGCCGTGAGAAATCCAGGGGGAAAAACGAGGAGCTGCTTCCCCGAGCCCTGCTCTCTGTGCCAGAAGGAAGGACAAGCCAGGGACCACAGAAGAGTTAATAATTAACCAAAATTATTTGCAATATTTCACAGGATTTCAAATTCACAGCATCTTCCTCACCCTCCTTTTGGATTTTGATGCTCTTGAGTAGGATGGGAAAATTTCTCTTGAAAGTGGGATGAAAATATCCAGGAGAAGAGTTTGTTTAACAAGAGCCCAAAGCAGGGAACAGTTCATTCCCAGCCTGTTTCTCAAGGCAGCAAACACACGGAACCATTACTGATCCCCCTCCTTTTTCTATCTTTTTGAGAACTCTTGCACAATCTGCTGTTCCCCAGCGTTTCAGCAGGAAGAATTCACCCCTCTCAAGCCTTGCTTTTTTTATTCACCCCAAAAGCTGCAACTTTCCCTTCAAACTCTGCACGTCATCCTCATCAAATCCTACGCAGAAATGGGCATTAAGTGTTTTGTTTACTCATAACTCGGCAGAGCCACAACAAAGAACAGAATGTAAAGAATGAACTCCCTTTGCAGAAGTCATTCAGAGCCAAACAAAAGCCTTTACCTTCCCCAAAACAGATTTTTCCAAGTGGGCCTCCTCTCTTTCTGAACTGCCCAGCATTACAGGGAGCTCTCAGATAACTCAGAGACGCCTGAGAGCCAAGCTAAAAGCAGAAGGAATGAGAAAGTTCTCCTGCATCTGATTTTTGGTTTTCATTGAAAAGGCATTAAGGAAATATGGGCTTTTCACCACTGCAATGTGAACAAGCACCCGCTTTCCACATGACGTGCAGGGACCTGCTGGATCCAGGCTCCTTCCAACTTCCCCTCGGCTGTGGCAGCTGGATGGATTTGTTTCCACCTGCTTTCCCCTTTTGTCATTCCTGAGGTATGCTGGAGAAAGCCAGGTTAGCTCTAAACTCTTAGCTTGGCTGCAGCCAAAAAACTCTTCATTTTTATTATCTGATCACATCCCTCGGAGTGCTTCGTGTTCCTTTCATTCCCAGCCCCCCACACCTCTGCACCCATGGACAACAGCTGGGGTTTGGAGGTT
>NW_024581765.1:0-116898 GCF_017639235.1 Corvus kubaryi
AAGGAAAGGAAAGGAAAGGAAAGGAAAGGAAAGGAAAGGAAAGGAAAAGAAAGGAAAGGAAAGGAAAGGAATATAATCCATGGCAAAACATAAAAATTTAATTCAGAACAAAATTTTAGATAAATTTCATCTTCTTAAAACCCACAGAAATATATTTTCAATGTTCAGAGAAAGATCTCACACCAAACATCCTGGTGGTGCTACAGACAAATGATAATAATTTTAATTATATATTTTCCACATTGTATTTTTATTTTTGTGAATATAATAAAATGCTTAATTTACCAATATTTATAATAACTATTACATATAATTGTAATATTAAGTACTAAACATTAAATATTTTATTTTCCAAGTGTTTAGGGCAAGGTTGGACAGGGTTTGAGGCAAGCTGGGATAGTGGAAGGTGTCCCTGCCCTTGGCAGGGGTGGGACAAGATGGGCTTTATGGTGCCTTCCAACCCAAACCATTTAGGGTTTTGTGAATCAATAATCCTTTATATTATTATTATTATATTTTTAGTATGTATTTTATATCATATATATTATAATTCACATATTTCAATATTTTCTTTCTCTGGCCCATATTTCCATAAAATAAAAAGCAAACCAAAACAGCAACAAAAAGCCATCAGTGGTAACAAACCACCGATAAATCCACCACATCAGCGTCATGGGATCAGTGTCACGGGATGAGTGTTCTCCATGACCCAAACTGAGGGACTGGTGAACATAATTCTGTTAAAAAGGAAGGTGCTCTAGGGATAAATCACCCAGCAGGAATTTCTAAACCCCATCCCACTTTTCCCAATGCTGCCACAGCAGCTCAAGATAAAGATGATCAGCCCCAAACTAAAGCACCACGGAATTATTATTGGGATCTCTTTGCAGGAGGAAGGACTAATGGGAATTGTGCAGATTGCATTCCCTTTCCTGCTGAAGGCAACCAACCTCCACCACCCAGAGCAAAACCTAAGCAGGTTTTTTTCAGCTGTGGAAGAGCCACTCAGGTTTGAATTTATTTCCAAATTGTTGATTGCTTCAAGATTTAGAGCACAAGTTTCTCTTCCACATCATTACAGGACAAGCAGCCCAGCATCATTTTTAAAGGCACACAAAATTTTTCATGGATTTTAATGGCTTTAAAGGCAGAATAACTCTACTGCTGTATAACATCATCATCTGATGAGAAAGGCTGTTCTAAAAGCTCTGCCTCCATTCAGACATTCCCAATCCCACTCCTCCTGCTGATGTCCCATCCCTGGGTTGGGATAAACTTCCTGAGGATCTCCTGGGTTCCTTTGCCTGCCAATTTTCAGGGCCCCTCTTTAGAGTCAGCAGCACAAGGGGGTCCTGAGGCTGCCCAGCCTCAGGGGCTGCTGCTGTTCAAATCATTAAATACCCCTTAATACAAGAGATTTAATAGAGCTCTGTCTGTACTTTGTTCACTTTGAACCCATCCCCTAAAAACGAGTGCTTAGGAGCACTATAAAATCAGTAGCTGGCAATCTCTACATACAGGACTACCTAGAAAAGCACTGGAAATTTTTTAAGGCAGCTTCTTCAGGCAAAGGGAAGTGGCTGCAGGATTTAATTTGCGCTGTTTGATTTCTTGTTTCTTTAAACTTTTGCCAGAGGTGATGGGGATGCCAAACGCACATTTTTTTGGTGTACTTTAAAATCCAAATAAATACAAATAACATATGCTTGGGTTTGGTGTTTCCCCTACAAATTTTTTTTTCCCCCAGTAGAAAAAGCAGTCAGTAGGAAAATAGGTATTTCCAGTCTGTCATGAGAGCAGCCACAACGAGGAATCAGCAAATCTCTCTTAAAGAATCACTTACAGAGGGATTGGGAGATGAAGAGACATTTGCCTGCACTTGAAGAGATTTGTAATCAGTGGTGTTCTTTTGTGCTGGATTGATGCTTCCAAAAGTACATTTGCTGGAGCGCCGGTGTTTAATGCTTCAGACTGAAAAAACAAACAGGAACGAGCAAAAACAGAGCAGAATGCTCAGATGATCAGCTTCCTTGTAAAGGTCCTCTTTGGCTCACTTGAATTCACTAAGTACTCAAATATAACTTCTAAGAAGCTTCATGACAGTGGTCTGAAGTTTGGCATTCATTCACTCCATGGGAAAATTAGATTATTTAAATATAACCTTCATGAAAACTGTCCAGGATACCTTAAAATCAATATTTGTAAAGCAGAATATTTAAAAGCCAGCAGTTATAATTAGAGCATCAGTTCATTATATCTGCACGTACGGCTTAAATTCCTTAAATTCTTGGAATATTTTTAAGCATAGCCTGAAGTATTCAAAGTTTTTACACCACCAGAAATTTCTGCTTACTGGAAAGGAAATCAAATGTGGGTTTGATTAATTGGTGTAGTCACATATTAAAAACTTTTGCTTCTTATCCCATTAAAAGTAACACTAATGAGCAATGGCTGTGACCTTCAAGGGGAAAGCCACGTGTGCTTCAACCCCTCAATATTTACCACCCAAATTTAATCTTTATAATGGACACCTTAAAAGGAATCTGATAGGAAATACTAAGAGCTGCTCCAAAAGTAAAACACTTAAGGAAGATTTTGATTAATGCCTCGTGATTAATCAATTGATTAATACAGTTTTCAATACAGATGTGAGGACAGTGTCTACTTTAATCAACCCTCCTGAACATGGTGAAGACAAATGATGTATTTTTGAGTCGACTGAAAAAACAAAGCCCGTTTTAGCAGTTATGTAAATTACAAGTCAAGCCTTCCTTACAATGCCCAGATTTTCCCTTTTACAAAAACCTTACACACAGGAGCTGTTAATTAGGTAATTGTCATCCTTTTGGGAAGGAACTTGCTATGAACCTAAAAGTAGTCCCACTTTCAGCCAAATGAGTGCACTTCTTTAAAGAAATTGTTTTAGAATTGCACTGTAATCCATATTTAAAGTCCCTCTCCCTGATATTTCTTTATTCTGAGACTGTTTCTAATTTGTGATTATGCTTTCTACCATACTAAAACTGAAATCTTTATTCTAGTCAAAAATAATCACCCCGTAATTACTGTGACAAACTGCCCAAGCTGTATCATTGTGGCCATTCCGACTAATGATATTGTATTAGAATGCCGAGCAATAGACTTCAAATGGAAAATATAATTATGTGCATTAGTTTGTCTAAGCATTTATAAGATCACATATCCATCAGTTATCAGGTCTCATAAAAAAAGCCATATATCACTGTCACTGCTGGTTTTGTTATTGGAAATGGGGGCTGTTATGAACTCTGCTTAGGATGTGTGGCTCAAATTCCATTTTTTCTGTTGTCCAGTAAATCCTTGTGAGCTGAAGTCCTACAAAATGAGCAGAATTCTCAGCTGATGGCAGGGGAAAAAAATTATTTGACTGTCTCACCAAACTTTAACTCAATGTTTATGGTGCCAAATAATCCTGGAGATGTGTCTGACTTTACTGTGCACAAAGTGGTTCACAGAATCATGGAATCTTTCAGGTTAGAAAAGCTCTCCAAGACCATGGAGTCCAGCCTGTGCCCAATTCCCACCTTGTCAACAGCTCAGAGCACTGAGTGTCACATCCAAGAATTCCTTGGACACCTCCAGGGATGGGGACTCTAAACCTCCCTGGGCAGCTCTTTCCAGTGCCTGAGCACCCTTTCCATGGAGAAATTCCTGATACTGTCCAACCCAACCCTCCCCTGGCCCAGCCTGGGGCCGTTCCCTCTCCTCCTGTCCCTGTTCCCTGCCAGCAGAGCCCGACCTCCCCGGCTGCCCCCTCCTGTCAGGGACTTGTGCAGAGCCACAAGGTCCCCCCTGAGCTCCTTTGCTCCAGGCTGAGCCCCTTTCCAGCTCCCTAAGGAATTCTCCAGCCCCTTCCCAGCTCCCTCAGCCGCTCCTGGGGCTCCAGGCCCTTCCCAGCTGCGTTCCCTTTCCTGGATATGCTCCAGCCCCTCAGTGTCCTTCTTGTTAGAAGGGGCCCAGAAATGACCCCAGCACTGGAGGTGCCTCACCAGCGGATAAATCCTGGCTGAACATCTCCGTACCTCCAGCTTCCAAAGCTAAGGAAATGCCTGAGCACCCTCTGAGCATCCTGAGCAAGCTGAGCACGAACCCAGCTTCACCTTGGCAGAACTGCAGTTCTATTTCACTCAGGCTCCTTCTCTACACACTTTGCTTTCCTTTGGAAAACCTGAACAGTTTAGGACCCTGGTAGGGAGAGTTCTTTCCAGTCTAAACAATTCCACGATTCCATGTCAAGGAGGATATGCAGAATCATAGAATAACAGAATGGTTTGGGGTGGAAGGGATCTTAAAGCTCATCTCCTTCCACCCCCAACACCTTCCACTATCCCAGGCTGCTCCAAGCCCCGTCCAGCCTGGCCTTGGACACTTCCAGGGGTCCAGGAGCAACCACAGCTTCTCTGGGCACCCTGTGCCAGGGCCTCCCCACATATCATCACACAACAAGGAGAAGTTATTACGTCACCTATTACCACATCACAATGATGAGTTACCCTCAGGAAGTATAAATAACATTTTCCTCCCTCTTTTTGGGTCATCTGGGCTGCATCTCTGCGGTTCCGACACCCCGCTGAAATAACATCGCGCTGCATTCTGGTGCCAGTATAAATTTCAGCCATCCAAACAAGGCTGTGTATTTGAACTGACAAAGAATAAATTATTTGCATCTGGCATAACTGATGGTTGTGTCAAAGCCCTGTCTTATAATTCTTAATCTTATAGATGCCTGTTTACTTGTGCATAAGATAGCAGCGCTGAGTCTCTTCCCAGAACAATTATCAAGTTATTGCTACGGGCGAGCCTGGAACTTCCAGGGGAAGCCACATGAAAATGCAGCCAACCCGGAGCAGGCTGAAAGGGAAGTACTGAATTAGAGCTCACTGCTCTGCTTTCCTCCTCTGTGCTCCCAGGAAAATGGGAATCGGAGGGTGCCAGGCGGGCACAGAGCCGCAGGTGTGTCTTTGCTTCCGTGTGCTTCCCAGGACAAGGACCCCAAATATCAGAGGAGAAATGTCACCCATCCTCCTCCACAGGCTGAGAAGATTCTGGGATAATCTACATCCTATGATACAGGATATTTTTTTTAAATGAAAACTACTTTTCAATGAGCAAGGAGTTGATTTTTTGAGTGGTTTCTTTACGGCTGCTTTTAATTAATAACGGTTTTATACGTTTAGAAAGAAAATCCAGCAATGCAGACCTGGAGAATGTTTAAGATACGTTGTTTTCCCAGGAGAATTTTCAGTGATTTTTATTAATCCTGTAGTTTGCAATGGCTGGGTTTTATATGATGTTGTGTGGTTTATATTTATATTTGTATTTAACCTATTGTATTTGATTCTCAAATATGCAACAAAAGACATGAGAACCACAAGCCCTCAAAGGAACCTTCACTGCTCCCACCTGTTTTACCCCCATAAAGAACTGGGGCTCGATTCGGAAAGATGAATAGGCCATGAAATTCCTGCCTCTTTATTAGCAGAATTAATTTTAAAGGGTCAATGTACATCCTAGAAAATTTGTCTCATATTAAGATGTCCAGATGTTTTTGGTCTCTCTGTCTGACATTCCCACCATCAGAATAAATTGTATTTCCAGCCTAATGCAATAGATAAGAGAGAGGAATAAATCTCATCCAGTTCAGTTGATAAAATTAACATGCTGATGATATTTTAATGTTTCCATATAATCAAGAGAGCACGGATCATGCCTCCACCAGTTCCAATGTAATTCTCTTCTTTAATCTTTTCTCAAGGAAGGAAAAAATCGAGCATTAGAGAGGAGTATGCAGCGAACAGCGAGTGCTCCAGCCTTGGGGCGAGTCGTTTGCGATGCGGTTGAGCAGCTTTGCCCAAAGGTATCGCAGAGCAGCAACCAGAGGCTGGGGTCAGCACCAGCCTTGCTGCAGTGCCACCGTGTCTCTCACTCATCAGGGCTGCTGGTGGAGCAGCTCCACTGAGCTGGAGAATGGCATTAGCATCTCAGAGCCACTCAGCGGCCGCACGACCTTGCACAGAGGGCAGAGAATCATCCTTGGCTCACACAGAGGGAATGGGAGCGGCTCCAGGCCTAAGGCAGGCGGAGTGTGGCCCAGAATTGCTGGAGCAGGACAGTGGTACAGGGCAGGTGGAAATAAAACTGTGTTTTGTGACCAGACAAAGTAAAGACATCAAAGGCAGAGGAGACAGAAAGCAAAAAAGGGGGAAGGAAAAAAGGAGAGGAGAGGAGAGGTCTCTGTACTGAACCTAAGAATTATTCCTACTTGGCAGAAACCATTGGTCTGTGGTGGAATTCTTCAGGCAGAAGACTGTAGCTGAAGGGGTTTAAAGACCCAATTCCCACTACATTTTGATGCTCTTTGGGTATTTAACTGATTCACAAAGCCTTAAACTCCTGGCTTTGGTCTGTACTCTACGAAATATCAGGATGCATCCCCTTCACATATTTGCAAGGGAAACATTCATCAGGTCCAGGAATAAATGGGACACATCAACAATCCCGATATATTCATATAATCTCCCTACTGTGTGTACTCAGCTTCCTTTGGCATCGTTAAAAATAGAAATGTTATATGAGGAAATTATTGTAACATTGTTATAAGTTATTGCAATGATTGTATCGTTACAATTATTGTACATACGGTTAAAAACTAATTTCAAGAAACAATGAAAGATCATCCAAACTGAAAAACAGGGAAGCTTCATTTTTGTTATATGAATACTTGATTCCAAAATAATTCCTGTGTCTTTGCAGGTGGTCTGTGAGCCGGGCAGAAACCTGCTCAAGAGGAAGGCAAAGGCAGAGGTGACACAGAAAATGTCCTGCTGAGGACTCACAGCTCTGTTTTGGCCAATGCAAGACCCAGAGACAACCCACAGAACAACCATCTCCAGAAGGAATTTCTACAAGGAAAGGGTTGCGAAACATTGCCAGGGGCTGCCCAGGGAGGTTTGGAGTGCCCATCCCTGGAAGTGTGCGAGGAATGCCTGGACATGGCACTCAGTGCTCTGGGCTGGGGACAAGGTGGGCACCGGGCACAGCTGGGACTCCATGACCTTGGAGCTCTTTCCCAACCTCAACGATCCTGCGATTTCCACATCAGGAAAGTGAGACTGCAGAAGGGTGTTTTGGGGATGTAGGAGGATGAGGTAGAGGATGCACAAGTTTGAATCTCAGTTATATTCTACAAAGCCTTAAAAACCATTCCCATTTTCCTCACGCACTTACAATTCCACCCTCCCGCCAGCATTTCCCAGCCTTGGGGAGAAGAGGAGAAGGACCAAAGCTGTGCCATCCCCCCAGAGCTCTCACACGTGCCCAGAGCTGCCCAACACGTGTGTTCAATGCTGCAGGGGCAGCATCCTCACCCCTGTGCTCGTCAGTCATGGCTCTGCAGTGATCTCAGAGCTCCTGGAGCAGCACAGCGCGGCTCAGACACCGCGGAACCGCTCGGAGCTGTCAGCACATTTCCAGCAGATTGATGGCTCTGAAGACCTCCAGTGTAGAGGGTAATGTTAAGGATCTGCAGTTACTCAGCTGAAGCTGAGATGAGGGATGCCTCCTTTCCAGGCCTGGTTATTGAATTTGAAAACCCTCATAGGTTTTGCTGTCACTGGTGTTGCTTAAAACAGACTGCTATAGGAATGAGTTAAAAAGGAACCACTGGGAAAAGAAGTTTAAAGGAAAAGGAAGATGTATCTTTATGGTTTTCAGGTTAACGCAGCGACAAAAAGATAAAGTTTCACCGTATAGTAAAAAAAAATAATCTTTGTGTTAGATTCTGGTCCTCAGAACAGCTTTTTTTACAGCCAAAAAACTCCTTAGTGTAGAAGTAAGCTCAGAGCCAAAACATTTTATTATACAAAAGTTTACCATAAGCGGAAGCTACTCTGAACTGAAATGCAATTTGCATATTCTATTTCACTGATTTTACTTTATTTCCTAATGAATAGCCTTCAACAGCAGGTAAAAAACTGAAGATAGAAAGCAGACTGTAAATAAGTGCCAAGTCAAAGAAACATTAAAAACCAGACCAGCAAAAAAAAAAAATTAAATTTTTTTCTAACTTGCTACATTTGAAACACAAAGAACTATCTATTTTCATGTAATTACTTCTCATTTTCTCTGTGAAACCATTTCTATTCCTGAAGTAAGATACACTATTAACCCTCTGCCTTCCCAATCCCACACACTCCTTCACTCACCCGCCTACAGCTCCATGAACTGATCATGCTGCACATTTGGCCTTCATTCTTCGAGGTATCTTGGTGTAACCAACACTTCGTGCAACTTAATGAGAATAAAATGGCAAAAAAATGGGAATGGGAACTTATGAAAAATCTCTGAGTGACAAATTTAGTTCTTAAGTGGTGAACCTGGCTGTACGTCTGCAAGTTCATGAGAAATGTGGTACTAAAAAATAATAATATAATCCTGAATACGTATCTCTCCCTTGGGACTGGTTTCTTTGCACCAGAAAACAACGTCTTTATTAAAGAACAAGTCCATTTTTCATTAAGCATCAGGAAGTAGCCAGAATAGTCTGGTATAGCTGGAAGGGAAAGCTTCCCCCTAGAAAGAACAGTTTGAGAAGTGCTTCTTTTCTGAACTTTCATCTGTGACTTAAAACCGAGAGTTGTCATCTCATTTGATGCTGCTGACTGGGAGGTCCATGGGGAAAGCAGGATTTAGTGAATTTTGTTGGGAATTAAGTGCTTACATTTCTTCTCCAGAAGCATTTGCCTTTGCAGAAGAAGGCTGCCCCTCTCTTCTTCCAACTTCTTGGAGATATTTTATTCCCTCGCCCTTCATCAAGCTTCCAGTCCCTTTCATGAAACCACCAGCAGGACTTTGGGCAGCTCCAGCAGGGCAATAATTATCCAAAAAATGGGCTCGTAAATTCAGAGAGTGATATATTGCTCTGGGATCCCTCTTTCCCTCTCCAGCACAACCCATCCCTGCCCACTGCTGGTTTTTCAGCCACCCAAGACCCTTTGCAGAACTTTTACTTCTTCAGTGAACCAATGGTATAAAGCTTTCCCTATAAAACAAAAGGCAAAGCTGCTCACGAGGATTCTTTCCTCTTCTTTTCATCTGTCAATGAAATATTTAATGAATCAATCAATGGAAAGTCTCTAGGCAGGAGGGTTCTAAACTCACTGCCATAAGTAGGCATTTAATTTTGATTTACTGAGGTGGTTATTGCTTATTAATCAGATAACATTATGAAAGCTGAGTACGTGTGTGTCAGTTGTACATTAATTAGTTACTAAAGTAAGAGAACTTAAAGAGCACCAAGAGCTGCTTACATGTCCCCAGAATCAATTTAATTACAAGGAAAAACTTCCAGAGCACATTCTTCCACATGGGTAACCATTCATATGAAAACAAATTGCAACAAATAGTGAGGTCTTCAGACAAAAAATGGCTTCTGGAAGTCACATAAGCAGCAGATAAATGCTTAAACTTCATTTTAAAAAAAAATCCAAGTAATTTTTTTGACAACAACTTTATCAAGTGTATGCAGGAGTCAGAAGCTTCCTTTTTTCCAAAATTATCCATGCTGTGACTTAGGAACAGTTTGGTTGTAAAGATGGACATCCCATGCTATGACCAGATTACATCATACATTTCCAATTCCCAATAACTCTCAGTTATGGCCCACTATATCTCTTTATATTTTCATTCTCTAATTAAATATTACTCTAAAATATTCACTGGGCACAGCTCACTAATGGAAAATACTGAATATTGTCAGTGTTTTGCTCTGCCAGCCACCCCACACTGCTCCTGCTGCAGGGAAATGTTCTGGGATTCATGGATTTATTCCTGGGATGAAAAGTGCCCTCGGTTGCCTCACTTTTCCCACCACTCTGATTTATGTTCCCTCTCCAGCACAGGCTGAAACAAACTTTCTAAATCTGACAATTGTTTTATCAATTTTGGAAATTTGGCTGATGTGACAACATTATTTCTTAGAAAGCAAGCACATATTTACACTTACCACGTTTAAATCACCTGCTGCAGCTGAACATTAATCCCAAGGACTAATTCCAATTGTTTTCCTGGTGATATCCCAATGCAACCAGGTAAGGAAGCTGCCAGGTTGCTGCTTGTCCTCCTGTGACATCTCCTGCCCAGCTGGGCCCTTTTCCAGAGCCAAAGCCAGCACCTCTCCATGCCCACACGTTCTGGGAATGTAAAAACAAGCAATAGCCTGTGTCATGTGGTGACAAACACAGTTCAAAGTGCCATTATCACTTGTTCTCATGGTGATAATTAATCCCATCATCATTATCATAATGAGAAGCCACACTCCGAAAACGCTGATTGAAAAACTCCAATGTAAAAAATACAGTCACTCACTGCCCTTTCAGCCTGAGGGATTCTTACATTTGCTGTTGATTAGCACACAGCCTTCCAAAGAATTTTTATGCCCCAATCCAAACTTTTCTAGTGTTCTTATGTCTCACTTCGTGACTTTTTAAAATGTTCCATTCTAGCATGAAGTGCCAGGATTGCACTTTTGTTCATTAATTTGTGATGGATCTTTAATCAGATTTTCTTTTTCCTGATTTCTCTCCTCTCCCATGGAGGAGGTGACAAAGGAAGACAAAAAAATTGAGAGAGAAAGAGATTGTCGTGGCTTCAACTCAGCCAGCAACTAAATCCCACACAGCCACCTGCTCCCTCCCTCTGTGGGATGGGGAGGAGAACTGGAGAAACCTGTGGGTTAGATAAGACCAGATTAATAATTGAAATCAATTATGATAATGTTATTATTAATAATAATAGTAATGAAGAGAGGGAAGGGAAGGGAAGGGAAGGGAAGGGAAGGGAAGGGAAGGGAAGGATAAGCTCTGAATTGCCATGATTATAAAAAGAGAGGTGGCTTTGGGAAGGGACCCCATGTAATGCCATGTACTGGCCCTTGATTCCAGGCCTTCCCACCAGGCAGAATTCCAGCCCCTCCTACAGCTGCTGAACATCCCCCCCACACAGACTCTCTTTTCAGCTTTTCAGACATCTTTATGAACATTTTGAAGCTGATAAATAACCCGAGCCTGTCCCACAGACACTCCTCTTCTGCAAGGCTGATAAGGCAAATCTATACCACATATAGATAAACATTGCATTTTTAGAGGCCTCAGATTTGTCTCTGGTTCTCAGCTCACCACTGGGCTCTGCAAGCATAAAACGAGGTGTGTGAGATCCAAAACTCCCTGTAAATGACACAGTGCCACCTTTAAAATCCTGAACTTCAAAAATATTTGTGAAATACGTTCTTCACATTCCATATTTCCATATTCTGTAGATACAGAGATATGGAATGACCTGATACTGGTGAAATTTAAGTCTTGCACTATAAACAAAGGTGAATTGGTTCATCAGAGGGGCCTTCTCCCAGTGTTTTTATCTGTTCTGGATGTATTAATTGGCTGTACACATATGCACAATCATTCCATGGTAAATTAAAAAGGGGCACATAATAAGCTTAAGTCACCATAAATCATACAATAAACATCTGAAAGAGAAAATTCATTAAACAACATGTTCCCACAACAACTTCATCCCCTTCCATTAAATCCATAACCCCCTAGGACTTGTTCTACTATTCCCAATTCCTGAGTACACATTATCTATTAAAAAAATAAAATAAAAAAGCACAACTCACCATGCCAGGGTATGTCTCTTCCTCTCACATTTTGGTCTGGCAGTTTGTTTTCTGTGGCAGGAATTCCACCCTGTGGCTATTTTGGATAGAAAATTGTGTCCTCCTAAATGAAAATTTCCTTCATTTTAATAATGTTTCTAATCTGCATCAACAAGAAACCCAGTGAATAGGTGAATGGGATATTCCCAGGGAAAGAATCTCCTTGTAGATGGTTACTGTGCCTTTTTAAGGCCAGCAGCTTGGATTTGGGATTCCTGCATCCCATATGAATGAGGACCATTCCCAACCAGCTTCTCCAATAATGCAAAAAAGAAGTTTCTTTTCCTGCAAATATTTTGTTGAAGCAGCTTCTGTCTTTGCTAGAAGTAAACTACTTTTCCCAGCCTAAAATTTCCAAGTACATATTTCATTTTAGGCAGAAAATGGATGTTCCTCTGGAGAACACACTGGGATTTAGACCTTTTCCTTCACGGAACTCCAAAGTGACTTTGGACAAATCGCTGTTAATCCTACATTGCTCAGGTGTCAGAACTGATCTTATTTAACAATTTTAATAATTAATTTGACAGAGGATGTGAGGACACCAATTACATTGTTTTTCCTGACATGAATTTGGAAGGCAGTGCCGACTCCAAGGAATATCAGACGACAGGTAAATGAAATGATCTGGGGATTTCAATGACAGAAGTAGGATAACATCTAGCAACACAAAACTGCAAGTTCAGGAACTTAGGAGTGAATAATTGCTACTTTTGAGGCTGGTTTTGGAAATGGAAGAAGAAGGCAAAGATTTCATGATATGCTTGAACATAAATCACTGATGCAACAGCCCCATGAACACAAATGGTGGGAACATCTTCTGATGGGGAAGAAATAATATTCTCATTATAAATAGGAGAATATTCCCACTCTTCTACAAGCACCGTGTTGGGACTGCCTAGTGCTGCACTCTATTCACAGGCAGGAGGAAAATTCATCAAAATATGGAATACTCAGGAAAAAGTCCAACCTCACTTAAGTGATGAGAAAGAAACAAAGTCACTTATTTAGCAGTAAAATGAATGAAGACTTGGATAAAACTACTTGAAATCGCTAGGAAAGGTTGGTGCCAACATGAACAGGCTATAAATAAATTCAGCTTATTAAAAGAATACGTGTAAATAACATCTTTTGGCAGGAGAAAGGTTTTCCAACAGGAATAGAGAAGGCAAAAAGTTATTTTGAATTACAGTGGTCAAACCCAATTCCATTGCATGCTTCCCTGGAAAAGCTAGGGGATTTTGTAGCCCTTGCTGCTGTGACTTTGAGTATGTTGAGCATTTTTTGTCTATTCCATTACACTGGAGATGAGAGCCTGACATTCTTAGAGTTGCTTCAAAATCCCAGGCAGGACCAACAGGTGTGGGGTGTTGGGTGCACCAGTTTTATTGGCACTCTTTAAATTGGATCTGTCAGCCAGGAGAGAGGTTTACATCCCACATGGATCCTCATAAAGTGCTATTGCAGCACCTCATGTCTCTGTAAATACAGATGAATATATAGCTAATGAATACAGATAAGAAATATAAATAATCACAGGTACCACATACATGAACCCATACACAGCTCAGGCATTCACATGCTCTGTAGACAAGGATGGATCTCAAAGTGAGGTGTAAATGTAGGTTTGAGATTCGTGTTATTATCACATTAAACAATAAATGTGTGTAAAAGAGGATGTTTTGCTATTTCCACTCGTTCTAAACACAGGGTACAGCCTCCCCCCATATCCAGCCAAACAGCAGACGCAATCCAGGTCCTTAAGCCACATCTTCTTATGCTAAAACCTTCCATCTTTTGCAAGTAACTCATCTGATTTCCATGATCATAAAGAACTGGATAACACTAAATTATAACAACAGCAATCAGGGACATGGGGAGCAAGAGGATCCTCGATTGCAGCCCATGCATCACTCAACAGCCCCACAGAAGAAGAGATTGAAAAGCACATCAATTCACATAACTTCCTCCCAGTGCCCATTGTCTTTTTCAGTTCCTAATGATGCTGAAGTGTCTCCATGATTAAAATTTAAAGGTTTCCCAGTAACCAAGTAATTTGCCCAAAACTCCTTATCTAGCACTCACCACGAAGACTCTGATTTTAATATACCATTAATCAAGCTCCAGCCAAGTTTACTACTGATACTTTCAATTACAGAGGAACTAACTTCATTCTTCTCAGTGTGGCAGAGAGAGACCACTTCTCTGATTAGCCACAGCCCCTAAAAACAGATGGATAAAAAGGCTGGGCTGGATGCACTTTCCTGAAGGAACTATTTGTTGCGAATTACGATTTAGTAAACAAAATTGGATCACTCTGCTGCAGGATAAACTTCAGCCAAATTTTGAGCCCTACATACCCTAATTACAATAAAAACCATGAGCCGATTTCAAGTTTTACGGTGTAACAATAACGTGGGATTTGATGAAATGTAAATTGACGCGACGGTGAATCAAACGGGCGAGTTCCAAATATCCGCGTATTTCCCACCACAAACATTCCCACAAATGCCCGTGGTGGGTGTTTAATTGAGGCACATGAATAGATCCACAATCTTCAATAGGACATCTCGTGCTCTAAGTGATGCACGTGCACAAGTGATTGCAGGATCAGTTATCAGAAAATGATCCCCGGTACAATTTATAAGAATTCCAACAGATTGCAAATAGCTATGATTTGTCACACAACATCTGGTCTCTTCTCTCCACAATCAAATGGACAAATGGAAATAACAATACAGGCTGTGAAATCGCAGCTTGGAAAAAACAATTAGAGGGAAAGGGACCCCTACCTTACCCTGCTGGAGTGATGGAATTTGCACAGGGCTGCCTGGCTCAGCTAACGAAGAGTCAGCACTTGTTTGAGCTCTAGTGTGATTGCCACAAAAGAAATATTGAATTCTGAAGTTGTTTCCACAGCTGCAGTCAAATTTTCAGGCAAAATGGGATGGTCCTGTTACTGCCCTGGGAAAAACTTTCCCTGTTCTGAGGGATCAACGTCCTGTCGAGATGGGTGAGCAGATGGACCAAATTGTAATGTGTTATTTAAATAGATCAGTATTATCATTATTTATAGATCTATGTATTATTACTATGTCAACCCAATCCCTTGGTTCTGGATGCTGCCAACCATTAATTCTATTTAATTCACCTAGAGAACACTACAGCACATCCAGGAACCTTTCAAAATTGCAAGAACTTTCTCAGCAGTGAAATCAGAGGGACAGGTAACAATTAGTTTGGCTGAGAATTAGGAATACCCATCACTAAGCTCAGATTTATGCAATACAATTTAAATTAAAAGGATGTATGTAAAAATGTTGAGGAAAAAAATTAAAGAGGGTGTTTACAATAACAGCAACTGAGACAGATTTCCATTGACAGCATTACTCAAAATCTCTGGATGGCACCGTCTGCTGGTAAGTTTGATTATCTGGTGAAAAATCAGTTTGATCTTAAAGAAAAGAGCAATGAAACGTCTGAGCTTCCTGTCATTCAAACCCAGCCTTCACAGAGGAGTTGACATTCTCCACTTGAGTTAAATAAAAGTTTCAGCTCTTATATGGGAGCCACTTTTACTAAGACGAGAGACATTTGGGTGAGGTAACAGACTTCCTTTACATTGATGTCCAAAGAAATGAAAGATTTGGGTATTTTTTCAGATAATGAGTAAATCTGCTCTTTTTGGAGTGACCTCAGCACCGACCTCCTCTCTGTACCAGCTCAGCACAGCTCTGCAAGCAGTGAACTCAAGGCAATATCCAGGCAAGGAACTTCACTTTTATTTGGTATTCATCCAAAAGTTCCCAAATTCCTGCTGCTTACTCTTCTTTCAGAATTTTTGTTCCCCAGCAATAATCAACAGTGTAAAGTGGAATAGATAAGGCATACAAAAGAAAAATAAAATTGCTAAGATTGTTCCTGAAGTTCTCCTTTATCCCAAACACACTAATACCTTTTTGGAAGACGTACAACGTTAACCAATTCTTTTCTGTCAAGTAGCAATTTTTTGGCAGATCCCTTTTGCATGATTCATGAAGGACCAGTAAAAGGCTAATTGTTCAAATTAATTTGCGTAAATGACTAAGCAAGAGATAACAAAATTACATCTGCACTTGTTTGGCAAAGATTCAATAGCAGCGGCCCTGTACTGCCAGCTGCTTCCAGACAACACTCTCGCAGAAATTAAAAGCTACAAATATTAATTAATACACTTTTTTGGTACGTTAATTTGCACTGAAAGGTTCCGGAGTACAAAACTGCTGAGAAGATGAACCATGATAATTAGAATTAATGGGATGGATGCATGTTTTTTGCAGCTGAAGTTTTAAAAACCCATGAATGGAACTGGGAACTTGGAACTGACATTCTCATAAATCTCTATGATAATGCTGCTATTAGTATTAGAAGGATTAAGTGCTGTGGCTCCGGCGTTATCCATCACATGACACGTTGTATCCCATCTGTCACCGCAGCGCCTGAGACATGAGCGCTGTCCTTGAGGAAGCCGCGTGAAAAGCTTTGGGAATTCAAGGAATTGCAGGATGGATGGCTCAACCCCCCGACTCTCCGGCAGGAATAATGGCTGGTGCTCTGTTCTTGTCAGCTCAGGGCTTGAGCAAATACTCTGGCTGTGGTTAAGTTAAGTTAAGTTAAGCAGCCTGAATTGGAGATAAATCAGCAACAGTCAAATGTCACAGATTTTTATAGTTCACTCCTTCCTGTCGTTGTGAGATGGGCGCCTCTGGAACTGGTTTTTACTGGTGTTCACCCCATTCATTTGGCATTTTTTAGGGCAGCCAGCGCCACTGGGGCTCCACTCAGTGCACTGAAATAACAAATAATTTTTACATGAAATCACTAACGAGATCATTTACATTTTTCACAATGTTATCTCCATGATACAAATCCCCTTCTCCATGGAAATGCTGTCAGAAAAAAATGAAATTTTAGATGCATTCTGTCTTGAAATTTTGCCTGGAAAATTACCTTCAAATTTTGTGTTAGGGCTTTCCAAACTTTTGAAAAATTATTGTATTTTACATCCTAAAAATACTTCACAGGGACACATATAAGACCACACTGTCCATGTCACTAATTATTTGTTCAATGCTAAGAAAGGCTGTAGAGAAGGAAGTTTCAAGCTTTCAAAGGTAAGAAATTCTTAAATAGCACTTTGCCTTCTATTTTGAATGATGCCTGTGCACACGGGCAATGGAATTGGTGAGAAAGGCTGGACCAGAGGGGGTGTCTGAGAAAGACCAGACAGAGGAGATTACCCTGGGAAGGAGCAGCTTCCTCACCCTTCCCAAAAAGCCACCCCATGGTGTTCAAAGTCCCCAAAGCAAGCCAACACTAAGGAACATCTATTAGACAGTAAGATCCAGAATATTTTTCCCCTCAAGTATTTTGGTAGGAAAACTCTCAAAATTATGCTGTCACAAGTTATTAGAATTATTAGAACTTATTGTTGGTGGAATTCTTGGGGCTGCCTTGTGCAGGGCCAGGAGCTGGACATCCATGATCCTTAAGAGTCCCTTCCAATTCAGGATATTCTATTATTCTACCCATATTTTTATTCTTTTACTCTGAACTATTGGAACATTTTCCTCTTGTACAACAACTCTGATTTTATTCTGCTTTTGTTCACCTAGGTGGGCAAAAAAAATAACAACTTGTTATGTCCCTTCTCTGATGACATCATGGAATAAAATAAAAAGCTCTCCTTGATCCTGACCCTGAGCATGTGGGCTGTTAATTTTGTGCAGTCAGACTGCTCATGGTCTCACAGCTCACGAGAACACAACCAAAATCTTCCCATTCCTCGGATCAGTCAGAGAGCACAGCAGCGAGGGTGGGTGCTCAGCTCCCCAAAACCAGATTTTCATAGCCCCATCCAGCAAAAAATCCTGGAAAACACAAATTTTATTAATCTTTTAGATCTTACATTTATAGCAATAATAAAAATATATGATAATTTATTAATTACTGTGAATTATAGAGTATGTGAATATTTTTCGTCAACAATAGCATTATGTTTATGGTCCAAAATATTCACTCAGGTGGGCAGAAATCAATCAGCCTCAGAAATTAATACATTTCAATTAATAACATAAATTAATATCTTCTTCTTTCTGCACTCTGAAGACACAACTGTTTACCTCTACACAGAGATGTGAGACAGAATTGCTGTGAGTCACATGGCGTAAACACACAAAGAGGTTTTGAGCCAAGTTAAATCAGGGATTAAAGAGAAAACTGGATAAAGTTGAGAACCACAACACCCAGATAACACAGGAGGAGGAAACAGGAGCATGGATAGAACAGGGCACAACACCAAGTCATTCCTAATCATTTAAATTGTTAAATAGAAAAGAAAATCTGAGGAAAAAATATATCATCAACAAAATTTTGCATTTCTGTAGCAGAAAATCCAAAGCACTTATTGATACCTCTGTGGGTTATGATCCTGATATTCCCAGTGGGATAACCATCACCACTATGGTTTGGAAAAAGCAACAGGAAGGGGACAAACTTTGCCCAGAGCACAGGAAAACCCAGTTGCAGAGGGAGGCAGTGCCCCAGCTGGATCCCGGTGCTGTCCAGGATGCTGCTCCAGAACATCCCACCCATGGCACCCACTGGGCAAGGAGGACCTGGAAACAGGGGTTTTAATTCTCATTGCAGCACAAGGAATTTGTGGAATTGGAGAGCCTGCCAAAGATCACCTGGAGCCAGGAGGAGTTTTGCAGGCAGAGAATTTCTCTGAAATATAATTATCACCTCTATGCCGTCCTGTTAAAGCAAAGGGTAACGGTGGTGGCTGTTTGACACCGGATCTAACGGGGATTTTGTTCCTTCTCTCTGTCTTTAATCAGCACACCGGACTTGCTGAAACTTCCCAAAACACAGGATTCTGGTGGTTTTTGGTGTGTGATTTTGGTAATTTTTGGTATATTATTTTGGCATTTTTTGGTGTGTGATTTTCACAGAAGTTTCACCTTTTTTATGCTGTTGTCACTTCTCACTCGTGGCCACATCACAAAGCAAATTCCAGGCCATTCCTGACACCAAAATTCATGCTAAGAGTAACTTGAAGAGCTTAATTATTAACTGAATGAACTTCCTTTAAACTGTAATAATAGAGCAGCATTAGTAAAAAGAGTACTTAGATTTGCATTTATGGCCCTTTACTGAAACCATTTGCTTCCCCTGAGACAATTCTTCTTTCTTCCATCTCATCAGTCTCATGGCCCAATACAGGGCATCAAACCTGTCATTATCAGTCCTGGTCTGATTGATACACAAAACTTCTCAGGAAGATTTAGGGAGTATTAGGTGCTTCCAGGGATCTTATAGCAGGAAGTAGGCAGCTGTCACCCAAAATTAGGGGAATTTGTGCCACAGGGCAGGTAAGAAATAGGTGACAGTGCTCAATGAAAATATAAGAAATTGTGCTCACCCACATCCAGTGCCCACAAAGGCTCCTGGAATACCTCAAATTTGTGGAGGAGGTTGATGACCATCAGACATAAAGAAAATAATAAAAATATGCAACAAACCACCCCCAAATGAGAATATCCTGGGCACCAATCTCATTTCCTGGCAGTCTCTTTGTGACTCTCAGAAGCAGCTCCTGGTGGCAAAGGGACAGTGCCAACTCAACCTGAATTCCCACATGGAGAATTCAGATAGGGAGAATAGGAAGCATCTTTGAAGTCCATCCAATTTTCCAATGGAAAATCTTAGCTCTGCCTCCATGAGAGCACTAAAGGAGCACGTGCAGGTTTCTTTAAGGACAATTTCCCCCTGGACAGGGCAGTGAACCCCCCCAGGGCTGGTTTTCTTTCCTCACGTTCCTTTATTTTCCCCCTAGGAAGTCAAATGAATTACAATATAAAGGCAGAAAACATGCCCCACAGCCATGTTCCCCCCTTTCCTGTTACACAGCAGTGCTTGTTCTCTGCTGCTTTACTGGGATTTTATGGAGAACCCTGGTGACCCTTTAACACACCCTGTTTGTTATCCCTGTCCCTGAGCCACAGGTTAGAAATAAAACCAGGTGGGACCTGCAGTATTTAACATTCTGTTACACAAAGCATTTGCACATAAAGTTTGGGCTTGGGATCCAAGTGCTGGTTAAAATCATGGAATCCCAGAAAGGGTTGGGTTGAAGGTTAAAGACCATCCCATTCCACGCTCTGCCATGGGCAGGGACACCTTCTAATATCCCAGGTTGCTCCAACCCCTGTCTAACCTGGCCCTGGATACTTCCAGGGAACTTGTGCCAGGGCCTCACCACTCCCTGAGTAAAGATGGACTTTTTAAAGTGATAAGAGATGACATTTCATCAGGTTTTTGCGCAAATATCTGTGCATCAAATGTGTGGCTCCTAATTTTTCAAAGAGAAACCCCACAACATCACTGAGCGATAAACGAGCGTTCAGGGTCAATGGTCTCAACCAAAATTTGCATGGGCATTTCTGTTTGCCTTATTTTCCCTCTAAAGATCCCTGCCATGCCTGGAATCTTTTGGTCGCTTCCATAAAGGAAACGGGAGAAAAGCTGCAGGAAATGAAGTCCTGTGTCTCCCCAGGGAGCAGCTGTGCCATGGATGTCAGAGGGGCTGCCTTGATCCGAGCAGCTTACGCCGTATCAGCCCCGTCCTGCAGGACCGTGTCAGGGGGTGGCGAGCAAGAAGTGATTTATGTTTGTGCATCAGACATCCTAATTCCCTCATGCACAGTTTCAATGGAGAGAGACACCAAGAGCTTTAGAAATGTGTGGCTAATTATACATCTCATCAAATGCTCACCACTTAAACTCGTGATGAGCACAAAGCACTTGTCTGCTCCACCACCTATCCCCTTCCTGGGATGTCCTTTTTAATGGTCTCTTATGTAGAGTTGGCTGCTTAAATATTTGAAGTCTGCCAGTTTAAAAGATTTAAAGTATTTTTTAAATGCAGAATAGATTTGGGTTTTGTGCGCTCTTATCATTCAAGAAAAACCTTCACCGATACTTTTTTTTTAATTAAAAAAATCCCTTTGGGCTATGAATGCCAAGTTTTAGCCTGGAGGGAATTTTTATTGCAGATATAAACCCCTGGAAATCAGAGTATGTATACATCTACCACCGAGCCTGATAAACCCTTGACTGTGACACTGCTACTGAGGGCTGCTATAATATCTGATGACAAAACTGACAGATTACTTCTGATGAGAATGTGGAACCCTTTTTGTTTTTAACTTGACCCTGAAGACATGTCATAACATTTGTAATATCTGCAATAAAGTGTCAGCTATACTGCTCTAAGACTGCTGGAGCTTGGAGTTAAGCATTTGGTTTAGTGCTCCTACAGCTTTCAATTTCAAATAAAAAAAGACTCTTAATTTCCTTTTGGACAGTCCAAGCCCAGTAGAACTGCACTAATTTGTCTTGGCAAATATGAAGTGGTAGTGGGGAACATGACTTCTGGAAAGGAAATCCAGAGGAACAGAAAGGAATAAAATAAACTTATCAATCGTCTCTACCTAAATTGGGGATTTACAGTTCAGTAGGAATGATCTTAAGAGGGGATGGCAATAAAAGGAGTGTCAATGACCACCTCAGTGGCAGGGCTGGCTGGATTTCAGTCTAACATTTCACTGTGACCCCCCAGCTGCACAAGGTTCAAGTACTTTAAGCCAGTTTCCAGAGGAATAAAAATGCCAATAGTATCTCACATCCCACGTAGTCAGATGTGATGCTTTGGTTGTTCAATTAAGGAGAGGGATCTCCTGGGTGGGTCTCCCCAGTCCTGTTATCTCCCATATTTTGGCCTGCTCTTGAACCACACTGGGACCAGAGCATCATCAGGGTTTGAAAAGACCTTTGAGATCATTGAGTCTCTCCATAAAGGATGGCAATAAAAAGCCTCATCTTGCCATGGATGCCACATCTCCTCTTTGACTCAGAGGCTGCATTTCTGAAGGTACTCTGGAACAGAGAATCCCCACTTCTCTGATAAACTGGTCCCAAAATTAATAGCCTGATATAAAAGTAAGCACCAGGCACAAGGCTGTGAAAGACAATATTTTGCTGCCACTAACAAGGGCTGATTTCTTTGTCTAAGTGTACAATATAGTCAAACTAAGCTTTATTTCCCAAGAGATGAGATACTTCACTTATTTGTGTAACTTCCTCAGACTTTATATTCTTGTGCATTTCAGGACTTCAGTAGTTGCCTTCTTGTAATATTTCAGCTTTTAAGCTGTTTTCTTGCCTCACTGAGCTCACATAAGATACATCTGAAAGCTTTAGTACAAATTTACTTCAAATAAAGTCTTCAATTCATTTTCATGGCACCAAAAAGACAGCTTTAATAACTGCAATGACAAATAAACTGGAAATCATTCCAGGCCTTTTCACTTAACTGACAAGTAGAACGCTCTCATAATGAGCCGCAGGTTTTACGTTTTCTCTTTGACCATAATAGCTTCATTTAAGAGCGTCAGACCCTGACACTTCATCATTTATCTACATTATTTCTCATCTTCTTTCAAATAAATTATGGAATACTAGACTGAGCACATAAAAACAAAGTGACTTGTTATCTGTAAACAGCAAGATAAATTGTCCAGAAGTTCCTCATTTAGTTCCTTTTAAATTTAAGGGCAAGTTATTGGATGTACCTTTTTTTTTTTTTTTTTCCTACCCCAATTTTTTGCATTTTTTTACAGCCATCTTATTCTGTTGCCAGTGGCCCTTGTGCAGCCATCCAAAGCCTGATGATAGTGCAAAAGGCATAAAATAATTCCATTATCCCAAGGTTGGACAGGGTAGTGCAGAAAAGGAAAAAATAAAAATATTGAAAAAAATCAAATAAACAACTTCCATGGATATTCCTCTCCATCTGTAAAACTCCTCGTCCGTAATACATCTTGTCACACTGGCAAATGTGACACATCCAAAGTAATGAACAGTGGGGCTGTGACTGCCCTCGCCCTCAGAAAGAGCTGATATTTCCCGCCAGCCAAGCCCCCCTTCCAGCCTGGAATACATAAATTCCTGGCTCTAAGTGCCGCAGGATGCTCCCAGTTCACATTTCCTTTCTTTTCCAGCCACATTGTCCTGAACACAATTAGTGACCTTGCGTTTGTGTGTTAATTAGCGGTGACAGATGAAATCAAGAGAGGTTTGGTTTAATGACACCCCATGTGTTCCCAGCGCACCTCTCCCTGTGAAAATCACACATTTTCCTGATACTCCACGGTGTGGAGACCCCCTGGAGCCCGAGCTGAGTCCTCAGCTAGAACTTGTGCGGCCACACCAGCGGCACACGGCCGTCAGCAGGTTTAACCCTGACAGAGGGGGATTCTTTGGGAGGACACTCGGACTATTCCTGGTTTAGGGACAGGGAAATGAACACAGAGCATGTCTCCAGCAGGATTCCAATGGATAAATCCAACAGCCTCAATTCCAGCTGGTTTTAAACCTCATGTTTCAAGATAAAGTGAAAACCAGAGAAGCAAAATGTAGGTAGGAAGGCTTCTCAGATTTGTCCTCCTTTTTGCCTTGAGGGGTTTCTTTAAAAAGCACAAAATTACAGTGCCAATGGATTCCCTGTGTATTCCTCATCCCATGAGTCACTCACCACTATCCTCGGGAAGACAAGGAACTGAAAAGGGCATGAAAAACTGGAAAGGACACCTCACCCAAGTGATGCAGCTCGTTGGACTTTGGGTTTTGGTGGCAATTTTAGACAGAGCCTTCACTGGGTTGGACTGAGGTCAGTCCATGGTATAGAGCCAACATCCAAAGCTTTGGGTGATGCTCAGTTTGGGGACAAACCGGGCAGTGGAATCACAAGGGTGATTAACAGGTGAATAAATTCATTAACAGGTGAATAATTCATGCATGAGCTCCATCAATCCCACAGAGCAGAAAGGCACCTTCACCACTGCCATTCCCACCATGAAATTCCAAGATTCCCAACCCCACAGACATGACCAGCACTGCAGAAAAAAAATGGCAATATCAGAGAAGGGCTTTCACAGGATTTCTCAGCACATTTAAGGTCATACCTCGACCTGTTTGATTTTCCAGGTCATTTTCTGTCCAAGCTCTTCCTTTCCCTCTCCAAATCCTGGCACTGTGGGCACACAGCCATCTTGCAATTCAATCATGCTCTCTGTGCAGAGCAAGCAACAATCAAATAAAGACAAAAATAAGAGTTTAAGCTGAGGTTCCCATCAGCTGCAATTCCATATACATAACATTTTAATTATATCTCATCTCCAGTATAATAGTTAGAGATGCCATTTGATACAGCTTTTTTTTTATTATTTTATTTGAAAAATTAACTCTAACTAAATTAGCAAAAATAAAGTAGTAAAAGTTAATTGGGAATTATCTACTCCAAAATAACTCTTACTGGTAAATGCTTTGTGTGGTTATAAAAGGCTGATAAATATAATTGTATTTATGTAATGAGGATTATGTTTAATTTACTGTACTTGGTTGTTAGACAGCATTTTATGCAGGCCTCATAAGTGAGCTTCAGATTATTGCCTGTATTGCTTTTTAAAACAAAAAATCACCATCAGATGCAGCACACGGGAAACGTCCAGATTTCAAACAAGGTGGCCATGAGTTGTCCAGAGAAATATTTGGGATGAGCTGCATCTGCCTGGCCTAAAAATGAGAGTGTTTAGGAACACTGCAGGCTGATGGGTCTTGCTCACAGCCGTGATTTAAGGACTGGGATGATTTCTGAGCTCCATGGGCAATTACAGCCCAGTGCATGACAGTGGGGTGATGCTTGCTCCTGGCAGTGCTGGGAAAACAGGGAATTTCTAACTTTTTAAAATACTTTTTCTTCAGTTAATATGGTTTTTGTCCAATGTTTTTACATTCCAGAAAGCACAAGTCATGGCAGCTGCTTATTTTGTGGGTTTCTCAGTTTGCTCTGGTTTAGGAGCAGACTTGAGACTGCCACTTTTCTGTTACTGTTATTAAAAATTATCCACAAAAAAGCCTTGGCATGACTGGAAACCTGTACGTACTCTGTGCTTTTTCATGCCATTTACACTGGAGATCTGTGCATATTCTGTGCTGATTCATACCATTTAAAATCAAGAAGAAAAAAAAGAAGGTAGAACTTCTCTTTAATAAAGTTAAGACTTGAAAAAAACCCAGACTGGACAAAATGCTACTGGTCTCTGAAAAAATAAATGTGATCTCTATGGAGCAAATCAGTCCCGATCTCAATACTCTCAGTGACATCCTCAAAGTAGACAAAGAGGCAAATATGTGCTGATTTTTGTCACAATTTTAAGATTTTTTTCCATTATTCTTTTCATTTCTAAATAAATATCTTTGAATGTAGAGTGCTGGCAATACTCAGAGGCCATGAAAATCCCTGGTTCCCATCACTGGTGTGTGACATATGGAATCCCTTCTTTGGGAGAGATGTCACAGGGCACCACACTTTGCTCTCTCCTCTTGGTTACCATTTACTGCATCCTCTCTCTAGACAAATTTCTGAAATATCCTTGCTCCAGTAAAAAAAAAAAAAACCTCTCAAAAATTCATAATATTATTAAGATAATTAATATTGAAAGTTCAGATTTCCTTTTAAACCACAGCACCTCACAAGGCAGCTGAAAATCTGAGATTCTCATGCAATGATGGCAGTGGGGCCAGAACACAATCTCCCAAAATGAATATTGAAAATTGCAAAGCACATGTGGATCTGGAAGATTTTAGGCAGAGAATCCAACCAAAAATCCTCTCTTTGGAGCAAAGTGATTGGCAGCAATGACTTTTTGACTCTGAAATACCAGAAAATCACCATGTATTTTTAATTAAAGAAAGAGAATGTTTCTCTTCAACTCCCCCACATCTCCTCCAGCTTGGCCTGGTTTCTGTTATTTCTGTTCTGGATACATGGCTGCAAGATTTATTGTATCAGATTAAAAGTAAAGGCTATTAATGTCAGAGTCCGTAGGGACTTTTCGTTAAGGCTTCTTGGTTTTACTTTATTTATAAATTATCATCTTGAGGCTTGTAAAAAGGGCTTTCCCCCCTCTTATTCCAGTGACATTGTAATTTATATTGCTGGTAGTTCCATAGGAGAATTCAATTAAGAATTACAATTTCTTTCCTTATAACAGGAGCTAAGCAGGGGCTCTGTCTCTACACACAGGCTATTAACAGATTTTACACTGTTTGAGTGCCAAAAAAATAATATATTGTGCACCAAAACCTTTAAAAAAAGCAGTTAAGTCACTTCTTTTGTGTGGACACAAATGTGACTGTACAGTTTGCATGATATTTTACCTACCTACCTACCCCAGGAGAAGGGGCAGAAGCCCCTGGTACTGAGATTTTTAACGGCTCTAGTGGAGAGACAGAAAAAGTTCTCTTGAGTTCCCCTTCCTCTGCTCTCATTTGAGGTGACCTACTTGGATACTGGGAAGAAGTCCTTCCCTGTGAGGGTGGGGAGGCCCTGGCACAGGGTGCCCAGAGCAGCTGTGGCTGCCCCTGGATCCCTGGAAGTGTCCAAGGCCAGGTTGGATGGGGCTTGGAGCAGCCTGGAATAGTGGCAGGTGTCCCTGCCCATGACACGGGGTGGGACTGGATGAGTTTCGAGCTCCCTTCCAACCCAAACCATTCCATGATGTCTTAAGTCTCCCCACAAGATGGTCTGATAACATCATTTGCTCCAAATATTACTTTTCCTATAGCTTAGGTTCACAAACACCGTGCTTATGTTTTCCCTTGGCTTCCTGCATCAAGCACCCCTGAGCTATTTCACGGCATAAAATTACTATTTGGTACAGGCCTAGAGGATCATAATTAACCAAGAGCAAAAATTCCACGGACAGAAAGCACTCAGGAAAAGAGAAAGGAAGCTCTTACCCCAGCCAGTCCTGTCCTCCAGTTCAGTGCCCCAGCACGAGGCTGTAACATCACAGGTGCCAGCAAAGGCTGGTGAGCACAGAATAAGCATCAGGTGGGTCACGATTACAGACACACCTGCCCAGATGTTGGTGCTGTGCCTCGCCGTTTCTCACAATAGCCTGCAAAAGTTTACATTCCTTATCTGCAGCAGGCTGGTTATTATTCTTATTATTTCCAGTAAAATTAATGCTCATTAAAGGGATTAGATGACAGCTGTAAAGACTGAGAGCCTTCATTTATTGTCAGACAAATGATGCTGTAACAGCTTCAGCAGTACAGGTTTTTCTCAACGCTGTGCACATCTGCACAAAATTACGGAATCCTCGGTGTGGGAAGTTTTCATGGACATGGCTGGATCCCCCAAGGAGCCCTGGAATGGTCTCACCAATCCATGGCTTCACTCAAGGCCTGGTGAGGGTTCAATCAAATGTTGTCTGACATGGAACCCACAGAAAGGAACATCCTGATCATCCAGGTTCTACAGTAAACCCAGTGATTTAAGAGAAAACGATGTTTTTATGAGGCTTTAAAGTCATTTGGAAACAAAGCATTTTATAGAATCGTGGAATCATTTGGGTTGGAAAAGCCCTCCAGGACCATGGAGTCCAAGCTGTGAGCAGTCCCTACCTTGTCCCCAGCCCAGAGCTCTGAGTGCCACATCCAGGAATTCCTTGGACACCTCCAGGGCTCGGGACTCCAAACCTCCCTGGGCAGCTCCTTCCAAAGCCTGAGCACCCTTTCCTTGGAGAAATGCCTCCTGGTGTCCAACCTGAACTCCCCTTATGCAGCTTGAGGGGACAATTCCTCTTTTCCTGTCACTGGCTGCCTGGGAAAAGAGTCCAACCCCCACCTTCCTACAACAAACATTTGCAAATAAAATTCACAAGCCTGTTCTCACACACAAAAAAATACTGATTTTTTTCCTGTTTTGACACAGTCAAAGGTGCCTCAGACACCGGAATAAGGCAGTGAAAAATAAAGCAATTGAGTCACGATGAGCTTGGCAAGGTAAGCGAGCATCAGTTTCCTCTTCCCTTTTAAAGCTGTCACATTTCTCCTGCTCCCTGTGTTTTTAGCAGTGAAGGATCCCTGTGTTTCCCCGAGACAAAGGATGGGCTCGCAAACTCTTGTCTTCTGAAGTGGTGAGTTAAAGAACACCGCAGGAGTACTTGCCAAATCATACCACCATTATTAATTCAGGCATGATGAAAGTGTTCATTTTAGCTGTAATCATGTAATTCATCAAAATACTACTAGAGCATATCATTGGGAACTATTACACTGATAGAGCACCTTATTGCACCTTCCCCGAAAGCAGGAAATGTAGTTTTTGATGCTTATCTGCTGAAAAGCAATTCAGTTTGGGATTTTGGAAGCGCTATCTTATGGCACAATAAAAAAAAAGGACATTTCAAACATATTTTCTTGTACTTGGATGATGTTGTTATTATGGTTTGGGGTGATTATCTGCAGCAATGAAGTTTAAAAATGGTGGAGCACTGAAATGTTGCATTTACCCAGCGCTGAAGGAACGATTGGGTTATGAATATACAATATATGAAATTTAAATGTAGATTTTCGATCTGCCCACTTTTGAAACAACTTCAGAGGCCAGAATCTGTCTGACACAAGAACCTTTCAAAATACGGGGGGTTTTTTTGGAGTTTTTCAGTGACAAACAACACTTACAAAAAAACTGTATCCCGTGATAATTCTCAGGATGTTCAAAGGAATAAGAGCCACTTGGGCTCTGAGGCAATGGCAGATCCCAATCCCATCACGATTGCCCTCATGTTCTGACTCCTGCTTGACACACACTTCCTGAGCAAGCTGGAATTACAGAAAAATAAATAAATGAAGGAAAGAAATATGAGATTGAGTTGATTCCCTTCCCAGATTACCCACGGGTGATGCAGCTGTGCCGAGTGAGGCACCCCAGCAATTTCCAAAAAAATAAAAAGTCACTAATTATCCATGTCAGGAGAGCTCCATTACTGCAAACAGAAAAGCAGAAAGTTTCCCGTTCCCACTGTCAGACCAAATCAAAGAAAAGCAGATGAACGCAGGTGAGCGGCAGAAAGAGACGTCTTTGGGAGAGCTGGCATTGAGCTCAGAGCCCCTTTTCCTCTCTCTCCCCTTTTCCATCCTCCAGCATGGATATCAATTAGAATTTGGGGATTGGAGGTGTAGCAATGACCATGCACAGGTACACACACACCCCTGCATCACCATGTGAAGATGCCTGATGGGCCTCTCTTGCCCCACACAAATTAGGCACCAACCTCTCAAAGTTTAGTCTTTAGTTATTTATCAAACATCCTTTAATCTAGAGCAAAACACCCTTGGCAAAGGATTAAAATGTAAATTCACAACTAACAGCTCTTATAAACAGAACTCTCCTGTGGGGACTTCACAAATTTTTCTGGATATTATTCTCTAAACTATAGCAGGATTTTACACTCGATACATCAAACCCTAAACCCTTTTCCTTCAGGGAAAAAATGGGGTCTCAAGTCAGTTGCAGAGGGAAAAGATATGTAAAAACTCTCCAAAGATGATGATGAATGTAAGTACTAATATGATGAATGAATAATGAAGATAATTCCAATATTATTAGAATATAAATTAGGCCTCTAATTCTGGAAATCAGAACCATAGTTACACATCTAACTCCTATTTTTCTTCTTGGTGTGGGGATTTTGATTTGTCTTTTAGTACCCAAATCTGCTTCTACACTAAATGGATGAGTATTTTAACTCCAATACAAGCAGGGAATGTGATCTTGGGGGTCTTTCCCATCACCTTAATAATTCCATTGGCCTACAGTGTACAAGTCTCTACAAAACCCTCAGAATAGTTTCATTTATCACAAATGTTTATGAAGCAGCCCAGTTTTACATGTGTTTGTATTAAAGCTGAAGAAACAATAAATTATTGTTGGAAGCAATGTTTTATGCTGAATATTAAAGTAAGATAATAACATTTACTATTCTATTCAGTAATTATCTGAGAGTAATTAGAAGCTAATAGCTACCAGTTTATAGCTATTAAGTCTCTTCAGCACTCCAACTTGGCTTTTATGTGATCCTTTTGTTTATTTTCATTGTAATTGTCTCTGCAGATGCTTCCATGCAAACACAACCCCCTTCTCCTCCACTCCTTAAAGAACTCAAAATCCAGGGAAACTAGTTGGCCACAGAAAAAAAAAAAAATATTTCCCCTTCAAGGAAGCTCTTTCAATTCTCCAGCTGCAAAAGTGATTAAATTTAAGCATATGACTAATTGTGTGAAGAGATTTACTGGGATGAGCAGGAGTGTAAGGGACATCCACACACACCTGGCTCCTCCAGGATTTTATGTCTCATGGAAAGAGAGACTACAGCTTCTTTTGTCCCATTCCAGTAAGAAATGGATGCTGTTCCATTGCCGGAGCAATCCCACACCAGGAGGATGAAGCAATTTCACAGCATGTGGATGCAAAATGAGGTTTTCACATGATTCCCTTCGAACAAGTTCCTAAATGCTGCAGTGGATCCAAGATTTTCCATAGCACAAGGAGCTGTTGTCCATCTGCAGGTGGAGCAGCTGCAGTAGCACATCTGAGCTTGGGACAAAGGATCTTTGCAGCTCAGGCTGATCCCTCAGTCTGGCACAGCTTCACAGACACTTCCATGTGGTACCAGCCTGGCAGGACAAGATTATTTCATAATAAATGAATGATCGATAATTTCATAATAAATAAACCTTACGTGTCAACCAGCAAAATTCCCATGGAGCAAGACATAAAGCCAAGATTAAGTTAAATAAATCTGGAATCATAGACTGGGGTTGGGATGGAAGGGACCTTAAAGCCCATCCCATCCCACCCCCTGCCATGGGCAGGGACACCTCCCACTGTCCCAGGCTGCTCCCAGCCCCATCCAGCCTGGCCTTGGACACTGCCAGGGATCCAGGGGCAGCCACAGCTTCTCTGGGAATTCCATCCCAGACCCTCCTCACCCTCCCAGCCAGGAATTCCTTCCCAATCTCCCATCCATCCCTGCCCTCTGGCACTGGGAAGCCATTCCCTGTGTCCTGTCCCTCCAGCCCTTGTCCCAGGTCCCTCTCCAGCTCTCCTGGAGCCCCTTCAGGCCCTGGAAAGGGCTCTGAGCTCTCCCTGGATCCTTCTCCTCTCCAGCTGAACATTCCCAGCTCTCCCAGCCTGGCTCCACAGCAGTTCCAGCCCTCAGAGCAGTTCCATGGCCTCCTGTGGATTCACTCCAGCAGCTCCATGTCCTTATTCTGGGGTGCCTGAGTGGGACACAGGGCTCCAAGTGGGGACATTGAGTGGACCAGGCTCCTAACCCAAAGTCCTAAGTCCTACCGTGCACATCTCCTACAAGATGAAGCAAACCCTAAAACATGAGGATTTGGTGGCAGCTATCCTGCAGACATTTTTAACTAGGAAATTTTCATTCCATTCGAGGAAAACTTCCAGGAAAAAAAGAAGCATACAGTAGAAAAAGCTGAAGCAACCACATTTACAAAACCAAGAGAAAAGCCAATATTTAGCTGCAAAAATCTGTTTTGTTGCGCTGAACCTTTGGAGGGAAAAGCTCTGCTGTGCTTCCCAAGCTTCTCCACACCTGCATGGAGCCCCAGGAAACAGAGCTGCACCTTCAGGCATCAGAAAGTGCTCCGGAAGAAAAGCCCAAACGACAAAAAATAACCAAATAAGGTGTGAGAAGAGTGACCCCAAAGCATCACTGCACTGAGGGGGGACAGCAGACAGCAGCCCCTGGGCCACTCCTCACCTTCCTAACCCTGGAAACCATCAGCAAAGTGACAGGAATAACCATGGGTTTAACTACCCCTGAACTTTTTCACTAGGCTACATTTTGCTATAAAATATGCTCACTTGTGGTGGTTTGGGTTTTTTTAAAATCATTATCTAAGCTCATAAGTAATATTTCTGAAAGAAGAGACTGGTAGATATAACAAAATAACGATGAAAATCTCATTTGCTTAATAAAATTCCTTTGATTTGAAATCAAAACTGATCTCCATCCATTTGAACTTTAACTACCTAATTTTGTCTTGCATTTCAGATAACACACAGTAAATGCAATTTGTCACCATAAACGTATTATTATTTAATCATATGAAACTTTTGGTTTATCTTGAGAAAATATTTATGGTAGTTTTAATACACGGGATCCGTTCTTGACAGAAATGATGAAAGAGATTTATCACCCTTGACAAATTATATTGCAAAACGTCCTCTCCTGGCTGCTTACAACAGGAATATTAACAACACACACTACTGGAAAACCACCTGTGATCCTCATTTTTTCAGGCTCAGATCCCCTTTCATGGACATTCTGCAGCATTTGGAATGTGAGTTACTTATAAGAGTAATTCTGTGAGTGACTGAAACCTGTAGCCCTTTAAATCAAACTAAGTAGTGTTTTATTAAAGTGCCCAGCAAATCAATCTAAATCCAAGGATAATAAAGCCCTAATCAGGTGGTAGAAAAAATAATAGGTTGTCATGCATGAGGAAAAATAGGCAATCATGGAATGTTTTCTTTAATTAGGTTGTGTAAAGTGGAAGGACTGAGTAGGAACTGGCAAGACATTCATCATGAGCAAGGTGGGAAATTATTGAGATTACTGAGGAAGGAGAATTGAGTGTGAAATACTAAGATTTGACTGGACAGAAAATTAAAACTGGTTTGCTGTTCGTGTCACTTGCTCTTGGCAACTCCTTGGCAGGTAAGGTTTATCCAAGGAGTGGGAATCCAGAGGCTTCTGTAGTTTAGAGACCCCAAATAACTCCTTCTAACTTTTAATGGCATTTAAGTGTGCAGGTTCTGCCTGTGCCTCCCAGAGAGACAGAGTGGAAATTCATGTCCATGGAGTTTTAGCTGGAAAAATCATGTGGATTCAATTGGTTCTCTAAAGTAAAGTGGTACTCCTCTTATCCCAAGTTATCAGGACATTGTCATGCATTGGAGCGGCTTTAAAAGTTACAAACACCATGAAAGAGATTATTTAGGCAGGCAATGAATTTTCCTAATTTAAGGAAAATGTCTTAGCCCATGAATTAATTATTAGCATTATTATTATTACAAAATTATTTCTAAGCCATGCAGTGCTGAATTCACAACTGTCATGCATAGAAATATCAACAGCATTAAGACAAGATTATAAATATCCTGGAAAAAAAATACCTTGGAGCATTTTGGAGATATTCTAATTAGGGAATTTCTGATGCACTTTAATTTAGGCAGTATTTTTAACACCTGTCGTAAGTTTTAGGCAGCATAGGATACACAGAGAACTCCTGACTTCTTCCCAGCTGTGATAATTTTCAGTATGAGAGCAAGACATGGTGTCTGTGTCTTCTCTCTCATTTCATCAAGAAAATTATCACTTTGGAATTCCATAATTATAAATGTTATCAAAACAGGGGGTTTTTTTCATTACTGGCTCATGAGGGATACAGATCTTGACTCTTGCTGGTCCCTTCTCTCACCATTATGTTTGGTGGTGTTTTCCATAATACAAATGCAGAGAAAACTCCTAAACATCTTTAATGCTGATCTTACCAACAAAAGCTGCCTCCTCCTAAAATCAGCACAAGAGCAGAAATCATTTTAAACTTAAGCTGACTTCAAACCTTCTTTTAGACAGAGTTTCTGTTTCGTGAAAATTGCATCACTGTCAAAGAGCTCCAAACATTTTGTTCAAGTGAAATCTCACTATTTCCTTGTAAAAACTGCAGCTGAGGGGTATCCACAAAGGAATTACACTCCACAGGTGATTCTTGGAGTGAAGGAAACTGGGAGCTCTTCAATAAAAGGCAACAGAGGTGTTCTCCCAGTTCTTAGCCATAACTCCAGAAAAACAAACATGGGAGCAGGGCAGGAATTGACAAATCAAAATCTGATATTATTGTCAGATTTGCACACAAAGTTTGTTCGGAGAAGCCTTCAGGAAAAAACTAAGTTTGAGCTTAAAACTTGGTATTGCTCCTCTCCAAATGAGTGTTCTCTGCTTTTTCCCAGGAGCACTAAAATTGTGTGATAATTGACAAATGGAGCTGTTTTCCCTTCTCTGGTATTTTAAGAGTAAATAAAAACGCTTCATAGAAGAATTTTCACATCAAAAAGAAGTTTCAAGATCATTTTCTCCTTATTAGCTGGCCTGACCTCAGGACTGGCATTGAGGATTTTCTTGGGAGGCTGCTCGGCTGGGCGAGGATGTGAGGGGCCGCCTGGTTCGGGATCACAGGAACATCAAGGTTGGAAAAGACCTTTAGGATCATCAAGTCCAACCATCACCACCTCCAGCCCACCACTCCCGCAGAACAAACCTACAAATCACTTGTCACCAACTTTGATCTACCTTGTTTCAGGTGGTTTCTCCTCTGTCTATTATCTCTGCCAAGAGACCCGTGAAAATTAAATACAGCCCCCATCCCTGCTCGAGTGACCCAGCGCTCCATCATCCCGCAGCGTAATGGCAATAAATCATTTCAACTTTAATCTATTGTTATTGATGAATGTACAATTATTTGTCATCTAATATGCTGAAAATGATGACCAAAGAAATAGATCAAGTTTTTTTTCTTCTCCCAAGTACGGCATTGATGGATTGTATCCCTAAACTGTTATTACACTTATAATGTACTCCTCTGCTATGACAGCACAGCTAGTTTTTTAATCATTCCATAGTAATCAACTTAAGACAACACAGCAAGACTCATAACTCATGTTCTTTTCATTTTTGGCAGTGATGGGAAATGAAAATGTTTTTATACTTTTGAAATAATTCTTACCTGACTAGGCTGAAGATTGCTTTAAAATTGTAAATAAATGGTTGTTTATTGAGCTGGAACTGAAAAGTGACACATTAAAATGCCCATTTCTGAAGAAAAAATAATAATTTAGGCCTGAGTGGAGCTAGAGTTGGTTAAAGAAATACTTTGTTTTTCTTTTAACTGGTTCAGTGCTAACTAAAATCTGCACTTGCTGGTTAAGTGATACAAGCAAGGCTCTAATTTTCATATTTAGGAGCAGAGTAAGTCTGCAAAGACAGACTGGCTCAGGAAAGAAATCTCGGGGTGCATTTTCCAAAACTCCCTTTTGTAAATCTGTGGGCTTGGGAGCCACTTGGCACTTTCAGCAACAACTCAGAGGCAGGACATGAACTAGAAATTGTCATCAACTCAAGTCTGGCAGATTACATATAACATGTAAAAATCTCCTGGAAGAGGAAAACCTCAGTCATTCCTCCAGGAATCGTAAGGATGGGAAGATCAGATGCTGCTTTCTAGGGGTCACCTTGCTTCTGCAGCATGCATGCAGTACAGAAGAGGAGAAAATACTTCAAGAAACTCTTTCTTGATTAAAAAAAAAGGTCTGGGAAAATCTGGCATTGCACCACCACCAAAAAACATACACTAATAACAATGAAATTTTTAAAATAAAACAATGGCAATTCTGTTCTGTGTGTGGGTATATAAACCCATCATATATATATACATATATAATTATGGGATATGTCCCATTAAATGGACTAATGAGGACTTTTTGAACTGGTTTATTTCCCGGCCACCTCTGCACTGCTCACAGCAGCTTTCCCTCACCTCACCTTTATCTCCATATATTTCTATCTATTTCTCTGGCATTTCTCAGCTGGTTTGCAGTGCCATATCCTTTGCTGAGCAAACCCTAACCTCATTCTTTGTTCTGCTGTGGCTCCATGGTTTGTCCCACCCCACTTGGGCATTGGTGGCCACCAGTTTGGGAGTGCCCTGGCCCTCCTTGGGCTCCCAGGGACACCCTCCTCAGCCACACGTCTGGAGGGTTTGCTCTCCAAAGCAAGAATTTGACAATGAAATCTGACATCACTTCCTCCTTAAAATCCCCTTACTGTTAAGGCTTTTCCCCCATGGCCATTGAGGAACAAATGAAACCATCTCCCAATTTTCCTGACAACCATTATGACCAACTGTTTTTCTTTTTCACTGCCATTAACACAACTTCAGCAAGAGACCCAGAAACAATGGATAGGGCTGAATGTTCAAAAAGGACACTCCATTGATGAAGCAGCAGGGACCTAAAAGCCCATCTGGTCCCACCTCACCACAGGCAGGGACACCTTCCACTAGACCTGGCTGCTCCAACCTGGCCATGAACACTCACCAAGGCCTCACCACCCCCACAGCCGACAATTTCTTCCCAATATCCCATCTAAATCCACCGTCCTGCAGCTTAAAGCCGTTCCCCCTTGTCCTGTCACTCCAGGCCCTTGTCCCAGGTCACTTTCCAGCTCTCCTGGAGCTCCCTTTAGGCACTGGAAGGAGCTCTAAGGTTTACCTGGACCCTTCTCTTGCCTTCATTTTAAACACCTAAGAAAAAGTCTTCCCCACAAAACAAACCCTTCCCCCATCCCTGAGTAACTTGCAAAGGAAACTTTGCCAGGACCAATCCTCCAAAGAAACTGGGATTTAAGCACTTCTCTGACCACGAGTGCTCCTTTACAGCCTTTTAAAAATCCTAACCTTTCCAAGTGCTCTGCCTGGGTACCAGAGCTGGTCAGCACCCAGCTGGAAAAGAAATGGAAGTGAAAACACCACTGTAAGCCATGAGAAATGCAGATTCCTGGCTTTAACAAGGCTCCACAAATCACCACCAGGTCACAAAGGTCAGCTTGGGCTTGATCCTGATCCGTCCCACTTGGTACTGGCTGTAATGGGCCCTCTCTGTCGCCCAGACTGGGGCTGGGCTGGGGACAAGCAAAGAAGTGGCTCTGAAAACAGTCCAAATCCCTCTGTCTTGGAACACAGGAAAGTCAGCAGTCAAGAACTTGTCTGCCATCCTAAAAGGTCCATAAACACCACATAATCCCCAAAAAAACCCTTTTTTAAATGCCTACACTTTCAAAAGTTGTTAAAATCAATAAAGTTTTGTTCTGATAATCAGTACATAGTGTATGGTTAAAGCACAGCACGCAATGTAATTTTTAAAAATGAGAGAAGGCTTTTCCAGCAAGCATGGGAACGTTGTTTGAAATCACTTTGTGCTCTGTCTCCATCGGGAAGCTCACACACAGATTTCAGAGCACCCATTAATCATTCCCAAAGACGGACGAGTTACAGAGGAGGAACAGGACCGGTGGAGATTTTTCTGGTCCTGCAAAAGATCAAGACCTTTTAAAATTATGTTATGGGGAAAGTAGAGCAACACTTGCTGTGCACACAGGAGAGGTGCAGGTAGTTGGAGCTCTGGAGTGACTCCAGCCTTGCACTGAGGCACACAGGGATCAGCTCTCTCCGTGAGGGCACTGGGAATGATGGAGGATAGGTTCATACCTTTGATGACGTTTAACATCTTTTCAACACCCCTTTGCATGGCCTAATTACAAGACAGTCCTGTGATATAAAACACATCTTTCTAGAATAAGGAACATTTTCTTTTCCTTACGAGCCTTCATTCCCTGCCTGTTTTGGTTGGATTTTTCACCCCTCACTTGTTGCAAATGCCTGCAGCAATTTTCATCACATCACCTCTAGTGTTCATCACAAAACATTTCTTTATCAATGCACAGCACCAAGACAGCAGAGATCCACTCAACAACTCCCTACCAGCAAGAATAACCAGTTCTGGGATATAAATCATTACATCTGCACCAAAAGCACGCAGTGCTCAACTCCAGAAATCTGCTTTCGGTTACTAAATGTGGGAAAAACCATCAATCATGCCCGTTTTAATGAGAAATGACTAACAAATAATTAATGGGGAATGTTACACTTAAAACAACAACAAAAAGACCCAACAAACAACACCTAAAGTGCTGCCTGTTTAGCCACCCGACACACTAAGCTCTGTTTGCTTTTCCACTGAATTTGCTTAGGGAATTATGGATGTTGCTAACTTGCTCGGATCTCCTTGCCTTTAGCCATCATTATCAGTTATCTTTAGGGGCAATCATTTTTCTTAAAATCATGACCCATTTGATATCTTAAAAACAGCAACATTAATTTTCATTTGTCACAGAGCAGGGTATAAATTGGCTAAATGATGATAGCATTCTTCTCGAGTAATCAGTTCTACATGATTAACCTAAATATTGCCAAAATATTGTTTACCATCCATTTGTATCCGAGGCAAAGGAGAGCCACGATCCATGAGCTGCAGCAGGATTAATTTAGGTTCTGATCTGTATTAAAACTTGCCACAATGATTCATAATCATCTGGCTCCATATTTATCCTGACAAAACATTTTCATTTGGGGAGCTCCTCCTCACGTGATAATGCTGCCCAAAAGCATCACTACTTTCTCATGCTTGCAATACACACCACAGAGAGATGAATATGGGTTCGGGGTTGGATTTGGGGTTTTTTACCTACTCCTAACTTTTTTCACGTCTTCGTTTTGTTTTCTTGCAGCAGGAGGATAAAGTCGGTGGTCTTTACCACCATCTAGTGGATTGAATGCCTCACAACATCCACAGTTATATCAAAAAATAGGGATAAAAATATTTAATCTGTGATGTAGCTGGAATTTATCTATTTTATGGCAAATATGGCATTATTTATCACATTGTGTGCATTCATGTGTGTTGTGGCTTGTAGTACAACCCTCTCTAAAAATGGACAAAACCAAATTCTGAATCAGTGACTCACTGAGACAAGCAATAGGACAGGAGAAAATGACCTCAAGGGGAGGTTTAGTTTGGCTGTTAGGGAAAATTTCTTCATGGAAAGGGTTGTCCATCCCTGGCACAGCTGCCCAGGGCAGTGGGGGAGCCCCATCCCTGGAGGGATTTGTCTTCTGTGTGGATGTGACACTTGGGGACATGGGTCAGTGGTGGCCTTGGCAGTGCTGGGAATGGTTGGACTGGATGGTCTGAGAGGGCTTTTCCAACCCAAACCATTCCCTGATTCCATATTCTCCTCTGCAAAATGCCTGGTCACTTTTTCCCTCAAGCAGCAAAAACATCTACACCTAAACCATGCCTCTGAATGACAAATTTTTCCCCCCATCTTATCAAAATGGACTCCAACCCCCCCCAAAACGATTTTTCAAATGGACACTGCTGCCCATGACCTGGAGGTGGGAAAGAGGAGGGAGTTTTCCATGCTGAATTTAGTGATAGAAGTCTGGCTTTTCTTTGTGCTACAGGATCCAGATTTGATTTTTGAGACATGATTTTTGGATTATGTTCTCTTATCTGCATATTGGAAAAAATACCTCCATTATATAAGGAGATCCCCCCCCCCATGGTGGAAAAAGTAGAAAAGATTTGACTGATTTAATCGTATTTTTTCAAATAAATAATTGTTTGGCAGCTAGGAAAATAGGTTTCTCTTTCTCCACATGCAGCAGGATGGACTCAAATTGATTCCTGTGCCTTACATGACACCAAAAAATATGGGCTAATATTTAATCCCTGAAGAGCCAAGTGGCCCAGGCACTTTTCAGATTTCTTCCCTCAGGAAAGAGATGGGCAGCATCACCTGCAATTCCCTCTCACAACACTGGCCTTTTGTGATACCTGACAGGTCAAAAAACACACCTCCAAAACCAATTTAACTCAAGATTTCCTTCCAGCCTTCTTCCAGGTTGCTCCAAGCCCCATCCAAGCTGGCCTTGAACATTTTCAGGGATGGGGCATTCACCACCTGTCTGGAAAACTTTTGCCAGTGTTTCACCATCGTCACAGTAAAAACTTTCCAACTTTATCTAACCTAAACCAACCCGCTTCTAATTTGAAATGCTGAATTACCAGTCTCCTTCCCAGCTACCCCAAGGTTTTATTTTAAACTCTGGCCTTTAAAAAAAAAAAGAAGGAAAAAAATTAAAATGAAGCAAAATCCCTGAAGCAGCTTCTCTCATTGATACCCAGGAGAGGACTGTGTCCTTCCTGGAGGGACCTCCTCGGATTTTGCACCTGATTAAGCCATAACTCAGGGTTAGAGTCATGCTCTCAGTGACTCAGTGCTCTGGTTGACTGCCTGACAATCTCCACAGGGTAGAGTGCAATTTACTTGTGTGCCCCAATTAGCAGTGCTAATTGGGGCACAAAATCTGTGTGAATCTCTTTTTTTTTTTTTTTTGTCATTTTTTTAAATCAGCCACCATTCTGGGAATGGCAAGTGAGCACTGGAACAGGAGGGGGCTGTTCTTCCCTGTCCTTCAAAGGTGTCACAGAGAGTGGGGAAAGTTAAAAGGTTTGTAGAACCATGGAATTCCAGGATGGTTTGGGTGGGAAGGGACCTTAAAGATCATCATCCAGCACATCGTCCAGGGACAACTTTCACTGTCCCAAGGTGCTCCAACCTGGCCTTGGACACTCCCAGGGATCCAGGAGCAGCCACAGCTTCTCTGGGCACCCTGTGCCAGGGCCTCGCCACCCTCACAACCAACAATTTCTTCCTAAAATCCAATCTAAATCTTTTTTTTCAGCTTAAATCCATA
Organism: Corvus kubaryi; assembly: GCF_017639235.1. Classification (NCBI taxonomy): domain Eukaryota; kingdom Metazoa; phylum Chordata; class Aves; order Passeriformes; family Corvidae; genus Corvus; species Corvus kubaryi. The sequence continues at coordinate 40,169 of NW_024581765.1, forward strand.
AAGTGGATAAAGGCAGAACTTTTCCAACAATATCAAGTTCCATAAGCTTTTCTTCAAACAATCCAGAAGTATTTTTGATAAAAATGTGCAGAGGATTGTGGAGGTTTGTGTACAATTATTTCAGCTGTGTGTCAGATTCCACAGGTACTGAGTGATACAGCAACTCTTTTAACATCAATATTCTGATATTTTCACACAGAAGTGGCGCTTCAGATGCCATCAGCATGAATTAATATTTGTTTTTAATCCAGAATTGTAAGGTTGTGCAAACTCAGGCTGGACAACTTTTGCACACACAAAAATCAGCTCATTTAAGATCAAGTGATACTCACTGTATCATTGTTGTTGCTGATGCTCCAAACAGAATCCCAGATTTCAATATAAATATTTATCAGCTCAAAGAGGATATGCAAAAGAAACAACCTAGAAAATGAGATTGCTTTTTGCTTTTCTACGATGCCATTTGATAACACTGTAAAAGAATTATTGTACGCTCCTCCAGCTAAAAATCTCCCCATTGCAGAAGTGCAAACTGAGTTTATTGTGGTCTATTATAATAATAAAAGAACAATTAGCTCTTCCCTAGAAGCTTCAAGCCTAAATCACCTCATGTGCTTAATTCAGGATGCAGTGAAAAATCACAATATTTAGAAAGGACCCTGTCCCATTGCTCCAGTCAGGAACTGAAGGGTATAAAAGCAGGATACTGACAACTTGGACTTGTTATTTGTGGATGTTGTTTCAGGTGACTGAAACAGCACAAGGAGAAGCACTTTATCTATGGAAATTTTGTGAATATCCTGCTCCAAACTCTCCATCCCAACCAGACAAGATGGGACATAGAGGAAGGGTTGGCCCTGAGAGTTCAGCTTTAAAAACCTCCATAGCTTCACTTTCCATGTGTTTTTTACTTTGAAATAAAAAATAAAATATACACAGGACATAAAATAAATTAAAAATAAAACTAAAAGAAAGTTATCTGCTTTTATAGCTCTATCGTAAATGACAAGAAGAAAACAAGATTGCTCCTATTTTTTTGTGGGCTTTACCTTTTCATACTATTGCACTTAAAAAATAATTAAGTTCACACACCTGCTAAGGTGCCAGGGGAACAAATGTTGAACCAAAAACACACAGCCAGATAAGTTTTTAAATCCCACAGTCCCACTGTCCAGGTGGCACCTCTGGAGCTCTTCTCCATGGCACCAGGTCCTGCCTGCAGCCCAAGGACAGGAGGCATTTTCTCCCCTCTCTAAATTAGCCCTTCTGGAAAAAGCTGGCTCCAGGGTGGGTGTGGAGGCCCCTGGTCCTGCAGCTGAGCCAAAGGCTGTCTTTGCCACAGATCGGGAAATAAGAGAGGGGTTCCACATCCTCCCCTGAGCAGAAAGATCCATCTTTATCAGGAGCCCAGCAGGGCCATGGATCTGGCTCGTTTTAATCACACACAAACACAGCCAAAGGCTTCTGGAGCTGCTCAACAACAGGGTTAAAATGAGCACAGGCAAAATCAAAATCAAAGAGAAATCGAAGCCACTGCAGGAATGCTTTGGCCACAGTAAATATCTGTGGCTTCCTCTGGATCACACCCAGAACTGGAGGTTTGTGCCACTGACATTGCCATCCTTCAGCACCCAGAATTGCACAATGACATTACTAATGCAGCCTGGCTGAATTATTCCCACACCTTTGCCTGTCAAATAATTCCCTTTCTCTGGCCAACACTGCAACGCTTGTATCACTCACTCATTGCAGAGGGGTGAAAGGAACCCTCAGCTCCAATTCCTGTCTCAGGATTCACTTCCCAGCAACCCCAGGGAGTGCCTTGAGGTCAGTGTGGTCCAAAGACACAAGGAAGTAGCAAAGGAGCCATGCAGCAGATATTTCTCTGCCGGGACACTAAAACCTGTCTCGTTTTATCTCCCAACCAGGTTGCTCCAAGTCCCATCCCCACCTGGCCTTGAACACTTCCAGGGATGGGGCAGCCAAAACTGAAATTCTGAGCTGAGTTTCAGAACTGAAATTCATATTCTGAAATAAATTTTTAAATTTATATTCAGAACAATTCTTTCAGTAAAACAAATTTTCAACGATTTTGTTTTCCCCACAGGAAGATAAAAGCTCAAAATGGTTGGAGCGTGATACAAAGGAAAGCCCAAAGAGGAAAGAGCTGCAGGAATTGGGTGCAACTGAGAAGGAAAGGCTTTTGGAACAGTAATTAGCATGGAAACAATCTTCACCCACCCTGTGGAAAGCCTGACATATGTTAAGGTCAGGCACAAGCTAACTCAGAAAATCTTTTCTAAGCTGAATCCTTAAAGGAGGATGATTTCAATTAATAGGTACAAATACCCTCAGCTCCTAGGGACTGCAATCAGAGGCAGAGGCCAGGAGAGAAGCAAGAGGATTAGACAAGGCATAGTTTGACCCAACAGCACCCTCTTGATGTGTGGACTTGGGGTTGTTCTCTGCAGGGACAGGAGTTGGACTTTACGATCCTTGTGGGCCCCTTCCAACTCACAGGAAGTACAAAGAACGGGTGTTCCTTGAAAATCCAACCTCTGGACACAGAGATGGAGTTGGGGAACTGTAAAATCAGGAGTTCTACACCAGATATTCCTGCTACAGGATATTTGGGAAGAGCACAGGGGAGTTGCAGGGATCAAGGTCTCACAGCAGGCTGGCAATGACCGCTCTCCAAGCTGAGCTCCAGCCACCACCACCGAGGGCACAGACAATCCCACTGGACCTGCACAAGTCAGTCTGTCCCTCTGGTGACTCTAACACAGCCCTGTGCTCTTCCTGGGAGTGACAAACCCTCTGTCTTCAACACAAACCAGGATTTCCTATGCAAATCACACGGGCAAAAATACATTCAACATGACAGACTAATCAATGACAACACTGTGGGGACAGCAGAACAGCACTTCCGTGGAGCAGCCCTTGTTGGGAGAAACTCTGGGCCACAAATAATTCATCTCCCCTTTATTAAATAATTAGATATTAACAGAGAACCACTGATTAGGCTGCACTGCTATGATAGTGTGTATTTTCTCTCTTGACTTTGTCACCGAGGTCACCAAACCACCCAAAGCCAAGGAGGAGAGAGGGAGACAGTGCATGGGCATGGCTGGAGAGAGAAGCCTTTCATTAACCTTCCTGATCCCCCATAATTTCATGTGTCAGCAGCTAATCAGCCACTCACTGACATCATCAAGGGACAGGGAGAAAAGATGTCCCGAGGGACCGATCACTTCTCACAGGAGAAAATCTACACTTCCACCGCCAGCGTGAGCAGATTTTGCAGATAAATAAAGTGGGTTTGCATTATAATCAGTGCTTCAATTTATGTTTATGCTGTTGGCAACAAAGATTTATACCCAGCATGATGGAGATCATTGTTAAAGGAGACAGTCCTTGAGAGTCCAACCCTTTCAGACTTTGTCTCATACTTTGTCACTTAAAAGACACAAGAAAATCATCTCCTTGCTGACTCCTGGCCCACAGCTTTATTAATTCGCTGGTTTCCCAGGCAGAGGAGGAAATACAAGGGATGCTGCATTTTTCAGAGTTGGATTTTAATCATTCTGTATTTCCTTAATACTTTGATCCCGAAAGATTTTGTAAATCTAATCAACACAGCAGTTAATTCATCTACAGCCAACAGAAAGCCCCTTTTAAGCAGGATAGAGATGTGTCTTTTACAGTGCTACCAAAAGGGCAGGGACATGGAGGGGTCACCCCATCAGCCTGGGGTCCCCAGGGCACAGCAAAGGATGCTGGCCAGGGGCTGGGGTGTTGTACACCCGAATTTCCAGGATTACATGGGATCTACAGGGATCAGAGATGGAAAAACTGAGCCTGTATCATGCAAGAAGTTTCCCAAAGCGACATGTTTCCCTCACCAAGAGAGAAGGGAACGTCCTGCTGAGCATCTCTGGCTCTGCCCAGGAGCAGCGGCAGCTGGTCTGTCTGTCAGTCCAGCCTAGAGCCTGCCCTGGGTGGGATTTAAGGGATCCCCCCTGGAACTGCAGGGGTGTTTCCAGCACAAGGTGTGGGTGGGGAACATCCCACAGCTCATTAACACTGAGAGAAGGCAGTCACCAACAAGGAAGAGGAAGAAGCAGGGACTGAGGTCCCTCATACCCCAAAAACGAGCCTTGAAACCCTGAATCACTTTCCGTGGGGATGTATTTTATATTTGGAAATAGGATGCTGCCTGCACAGTCCTTCCACAGTCCAGGCATCAATTTAACAAAACCCACCTGCTAGGTAGGACTTGATCCTAAAGGTCTTTTCCATCCTAAATGATTCCATGATCCCATGATCCATTTGGAAAGCCAGAGGACATTCCCTCTCACACACCTCCCACAGTCCCTTCTTACAGCACCCTCAAGTCCAGCTCAGCACCACGCTGCACAGCCACAAGGCAATAAACCAAAACCAATCTAAAATATCTATCTCTTGGTCATCATTAGCTCAGGGACCGATGGATTTGTGCAGCCAGACCCGATTTTGCAGGATGCTGGAGCTCCTAAATCCTTGATGGCCCCATGTGAGCTGATGCCCAAGGTTTCTGTCTCTCTGTACAGCCATTGACCATCCAGAAGGAGAAATCCCATGTCCCCACTTGGAAAAATGTCCCCTACCCCAATAAAACATTATAAATTTATAATTAACACATCCCCATCAATAATCTAAATGGAGGCTTTCCAAATAGCCAGGGTAGCTTGGAGGTAGGAGGTTCACTTGGACCCAAGAGGGTATCCAAAATTTAGTTAAAATAGTGCTTAATAATGGTTGAAGGGCAGAAAACCCTCACCCTGCAATCCTTCAAAATGGAAAAAAAGACATCCCTGCCCTGACAAAGAACTTTGAAGAAATTAATATCTAGAAAGAGATCATGGTTTGGTAAAAAAAAAAAAAAAGAACTATGGAAAAAATATGGAAAAAATTTTGGGATGTGAGGATAATATTTTGAATTCTACTTGGAATTGGCCATTTTTTTCTACTGGAATAGATGTTGCCCTTCCAGCAAGCAGATCTCACTGAGTGGATTTCTATTCATTTTTCTACGTTTTGGGTGGTAACAAGGTAAAAAATAATTCATAGAGGGACAGTTACTGAATTTTACACAATTCCTTGTCAGTAATAAGTCAATGACAGCCCAAATCACTGAATTAAGTAACTTTACAAAGGCACTCAGGTGATAACGTGAAACATATGCGTTTATATTGACTGCAAAACAAGAGCGAAAAATGTTATTTTTATAAAGATTTGCACCTTTTCTTTCTGACTGCAATTATATATTTCCAAGTATACGTATACAAATATATCTATTCAAAACTCCTTTTTTATTAGCACCTCTTCTCTCAGCACTGACAGATTCTACACCTACAGATCTCATGTTTCTCACCAAACTGTCCGAACCCGGAATTGAAAATGTTGGGAATACAGAATTATTCCCTGGACCCTCATCCCAGTTGCTTTGCTGGACACAAAGATTGGAATTGCTGGGGAACTGTGCCTGAGTCTCTCTGTTCTAGCTCAAATCCTGAGTATTGTAACCCAGAGCAATTAACAGCAGAGCCAGAAATTGCCCCTTAGATCAGCTGCCACCAACACATTCAAACCACACCAAAATCAAAGGTGGAATGGAATTTTCCTCATATTGAGAATATTTCCTCTCTAATTTTAAATGTTTTTTGTGAAGCAGAACATCACTAAGAGGGAAACTTTTGCCTCTCTCCCATGATTTTCATTTTCTAATGTATCCCTTTCTTCATTTTTAATTCCAGCTATGTTGCAAAATTCAAATTCGGAATAAAACAAACAAACAAAAAGTTACATTGTTTTAAAATTGATTTTTTTTTTTCCAGCATGGTATTGATTTATCCTTATAGTGAGACCTAATTTCTACTTATGAGGGTTTTTCCTCACATCTAGTTCTCCTACAAGGTTCATTTTTAAATAAAAAGCTGAATTTAACCCAGTTTTACTTTAAATTAACAGGTTCATAATATAAGAATATATAAGGATTTTTGAACTCAGAACCAGATAATCCCATTTTCTCTCTGTGATCTGGGCATCATCTTTAGGCATGAAAATAACCTTTAATGTTCACATCCTTAAACAAAACTTATACAAAAAGAGATATGAGAAATAAATAGAACAAAATCAAAACCCAAGGCAAAAATAGGATATTCCAAGGCTCGTCTTTGCCATGGGTCCCTAAAAGTGAATTTGCCAAATGCAGAGCAAGGCTCCCCAGAGTTCTGGGGGTGCCCTGGGATAGGAAATTCAGGAAATGGATAAATAAACAATATAGAAATTCTCAGCATATGCAGAAGCTCCATCTGACACAGCCTCATTACACAGTTTGTTCTTCTGGGAAGAGAATAAATTTCACACCTAAAAATATGTATTTTCAGGTACTAAATGTTAAATATCTGTTCTTTGTTCCCACCTACCCTGACACTACCAAAATCTCTTTTTCTGCTGTTATCCACCTGCCCTGAAGTTACCAAAAAGCTCTTTTTTTGCCGTTAGGGCTGTGAAGAGGATTCAGCCAACCTTCTATTTTTAATTTTCTTGAAGAATCCCGAGAAAGACACGGAAATTGTTTCTTTCAGAACCCAGAGTGCTTTGTTTGACTTTAAAACCCATCACTAGGAGCAAAGTCTGGGCTTCAATAACTCCTGAATGTCAGCACATCTCTGATTCCCAAAATACGTGGTTTAGGGAGGGATATGGAGCCCGTTCCGACTCCAGGATAATTCCAGCATTAATTTTCACCTCTAATTGTTTCCTCCTCAAACAGCCCCACAGAGAGAGTCTCCCAGTCCTTCATTACACATAACTTATCACAGCATTAAATTTGCCTAAATTGTGCTCCAGTGCTGCCACACTGCTGACCCTTAAGTCTGTAAACAAATACATTTGTTCTCCATATATTTATGTTTTGTCTTCTAAATGGTGAGAAAATGAGCCTGGAATCTTCATATTGTAATTGTATCATCAAAGCCTGTTGAGAATACGATAAAGTAACCAGAAGTTAAATTATCAATAAGAGTCATTTATTTTGCATTTTTATTTTAAAGAATACTTATGAGAATTGTGATAAATTAGCAGTGACAAACTACTTCTTGCAGGCTGATTTTGTGTGGAGAGTTTAATTAAACATTGCAGCTGTTTATCTCTATGGTGATTAAATTTTCATATGTAAATTACATGTATTAAGATCAAGATACTTATGTAAATGTCACTTGCCTTAATGTTTTGTGTTACTGTTATTAACATCTCACCATCAGCTTGTAATCTTCTTGTATTGCATTACGCCGCCGTGCACTACACGACTAAAATAAGTAGATTTATATCTTAATAACAAACAAGTTTTAAAAAGAACATCTCGCTGTGTAATTGAGATGGAGATTAAAAAAAATTTTAAAAAATAAGCTGTTGAGGGGGAACTGCTGGAAATTTGAGAACCTCGTTGGTTCGAGGTGTGTTTGTTTGTGGGTGCGGCACTTGGGGACGTGGTTTAGGGATGGGCTTGATGGCCTTGGAGGGGTTCTCCAAGATGAACAATTCCATGGATGCCTCCTATCTGTCTGCAAGAAATATTTGAACTGGGAAGCAGCATTTTTACACAGAGGAGCCACAAACAGCCCCCAGGGGCAATTCCATTCCTTCCACTGTGGGGAAGACCAGGCTAATTCCACTGCACCTACCTGAGAACAAAACACACTTTACCTGGACACCTAAAAATCCACTCAGAATAACTCTCCCACCTCCTTAGAGCAACCAAGGGTATCGTGTTTTATCCTGTGCTGTCCCCACCAACTAAAAAGCAGAATTCTGTTGTAGATCTGACAGGAACACTTTCCAAATGACAACAAACCAGATTTATGCTTCAAGCAGAGAAAAAAGCTCAAGATCCACCCACACCCATTTCCAGCAACCAAATAGGTCACAAATGTTTCTTTAAGAACAGAACTTTAAACTCCTGGTTCTTACAGTGAGTCAAACAAAGAAAATTACTGAAATTTGCCATTTACTAAATTTTCCACCTCTTTTTTCTGCTCTCTCTGTACCCTGATGAACATCATTCTTATTCCCTTTGATGATAAAGATTAACTACAATTTGGAGTGAAGGAATAGAAAGATCTGCTGTCTGATCTTAGTTATTAGACAGAGGGAAGTTCTTAATACACAAAGTTCCAACTCCAATGCAAGAAACACTTTTCATTATGCCAGTCATGCTTGGAGCCTTCCGACAGGCAGACACTCACTGACAGCAGGAAATCAAATTCATCGTTTGCAAAAACAAATTAAGAGCCCAAATTGCAGTAGGCAATACACAGAAAATGAGATGAAACCACCTGGGATTAATTTCTTTTGAGGAATCCATAGGTTCTGTGTGATCTCGGAGTTTGCACTCACTGGTAGGATGGGCAGGAAGAAAAGGAAAGATCCCTGGGAGGTGGGGGCTTCCTTTTCCCCCAGTGTCATCCAGAGGCACATGGAACTATCAAAGGAGAGCAAGTTATCTCCAGGATCTACTCCAAAGCACTGCAACGCTTTGAAGATGCCCCAAATAACCGTGTGGATGTTCTGATGGGCAAATTGAAGATGAGGCTCAGAGAAGGAGTTTGGTAACTCTCTCCCAACGCAGTGTGCTTTGAAGGAAGTGCAGTTGGCACAAGGAATTAGCAGTTATTTTAATGGGCACTATCCCTCAGTGCCAGTAATTCCATCTGATGAGAGCCTGACTTTGTACTCGTAGGGAGTCACAAACGCATCTCCCTCAGCAGCTGCAATCCCTAAATCCACTCTGAGTTGCCTTTTTATTTGAGTCTTCAATTACACCGCAAACTCACTTCGGGGATTAATTGTAATTCCTTACAAAATTTTCTATTTCCAAATTTAAATTAGACCGTATCTGTCCTTTAAATCCACTCACACAAACTGCTAGAAAAGTGGTTTTATTTTCCTTTTCCCAGCACCAGATTTCAGGTCTTGCCACAGGATGTTTGCAATGTTTAGACTGTCCTAAAGTACTTATCCATGGCTTGATGCTCCCACACATCCCAGCTCTGCTCTGCCTCTATTCCACATTTTTCCACGTTATTCCTGCCTTCATCTGTTCAGCTAAAAAGATGAGAACAACATTTTGGAGATTACCAACCTTCCACCAAGGAATGTGATGGATTCTTAAAAGCCAATTGTTCTAGAAGGAATTGGTGCTGTGTTGCACTCACTCTGCTCTGAAGAGGCACAAGAACAATCTACCCTGAAGACCACTGAAAATTTGCCTTTAAAATTTCTTCTTCAAATTCAAACTTCGTGGGGTTTTGTTTCAATGAAACGTCTGTTTCAATGAAAGTCTGCATTTTCAACTGTTCCTTCCCATGGAAAAACTGCTGCAGCAGAGGAATAAATCTTTCCAACTTTCTGAGATAGCAACGTTTTCAATTAATTGGAAATTGGATATCATAACATTTTGGGGGTTCTCTCCTGCACAGAACACATCTTTGATGGGAAACTCCAACCTGTGACACTTCCCCAGCTGAAATGGGGCAGAATTTTTGCAGCTGCAGAAAGACCCCATCCAGACACAGAAAATTGCTCCCGAGTGCCATCTGCAATGTGGGAGAAGCCTCCCAGGCTACCAAGGGGAAGGACAAAATCACACGTTCATGTCACAGATCCTTCTTCACCGGCAGCTCCATACTCCAATGGATTTCTTGGGCACTAAAGTGTCTTTCAGGTAAGTGAAGGATTTGTCTCTGCATCCACCAGTGGATTCATTTTCTCTCTCAGAGTTTGCACCAGTTCAGGCTGGAGTGTCCTGGTTTATCACCATTACAACCACGGCATGAAAAATGGAGTGTGGGGCCATAAAGAGACAGAGACAAGAGGAGCAGGCTAATTGTGAGGGAGAGAGCTTCTGCTTCTCCACACAAATCTCAGTCATCATCCCCAATCAAGGAGAAAGGATGAAATATTGTTTATGGGGAGTTTGGAAATTACTGCATTATCCTAAAGATTGCCTGGATCTCTCCACAGACAGATCATGATGAAGTTCACCACGAGGCATTTTTCTTCAACAAAAAAACCTTGTGCTATTTAAGTCTAGTTTGCCTGAAAACTTCGTCTATTCACTGGCTGACTGTCTACAGAAAATAACAACCCTGAGTAATGATCATAGCCGGGATAGTTGGCAGCAGGTCCACCACAATTACCAGAAGTTAATTAGAATTATTAAAATAACAAACACGAGGCCACCAATATTATACATCTACATTTAATAATGGAACCCAACGGCGCATCTGATTCATGAACTACATTTATTATTTTAAAGCCTTTTCTTTCTCACCAAATTAAATATTGATGGATTATCCTCTCCAAATCAGTTGGTGGATTTGATTCTATTTATACAGGTCCTAAAAATTAAGCTTTAGAGCAGAACTATAAAGAGTCACTTGTCTCCCTGAACAGTAAAATAACTTGCAGTTCATTTTTGCTTGTTGCTGCCCTCTCCACAGTGTTCTGTTCGGAAAATGAAATTCCAGACTTAAAACCAATTTGCCAGACAATTTCATCAAACACAGTTTCACCTCCTGTTGCTTATTTAATCCAAATTTATTTAAGGCCACGCTTGTAAGAAATTTCAAGTTCAAGTTGTCAACATCTTTGCACCCACGTGAACCCTAATAATTTTAACATGCAGAGCCTCCACAGTTTTAATTTTCAAGGGCATTTCAACACCTCTCTGCTCTCTGAAATGCTCGGCTGTGCCCCTCCTGCCTCCTTCCTTCACACCACGATTATTTTAATCAGACAACTCGGAACAGATTGAACACGTGTTTACTCCACTCCAGCATGTGCACAGTGTTGTAAAGAGCCTGGCTTTATTTTTAGATCCTAAAAGTGAATTATGCAGCACATGGGATCAGGAGAGAATTTTTAAGCTTTTATATTGGCGGATTTGAGGAGGAATTGCTGACACACATCACACTGCCTTACACAGACAAGCATTGTCAGGGCCATGCATCATCACATTTTCTGTTCATTTTTTAACCAAATCAACCCCTTTTCAGGCCACTGTTCTCCTCAGTAACTTGGCAAAAGGCAAATATCAGTTTCTTCTCAATAATTGAAAATATAGAGCTCCCTGAGCTGCTCGGAAGGTTTTCTTTTGAGGTAAAAGAAAAAAGTTCAGTTCTTCTTTCCCTAGCCAACTACCTTGGTCATCAGCCTTCCTCTATCCTTTATGTATGAAAGGAAAACACATAAGTAGTTTAAAGTCTTTTATATATATATATACACACACATACATATATATATGTAAATTATAGTTTCTCAGTATTTAAAAAAAATCTATTCCTAAAGAAAATTAGTAACAAACGCAAAAATACAAATGTTATATATTTGAACCCCACAAATGACAATCCAGGTACGGGGTTTGCATCCACTCTCCCTTCAATTAGTTTCTGTGGGTTCAAATGACCACAAGCAATTAAGGAAGAAGGAATCAAAGGTTCAGGAGAACCATTAAAAACCCTGAGAGATTTTCAGGCTATGAATTGCTTTTCCAAACTTCACAGGAGCAAAAGGGATGAAGAGACAGGAAATGCAGCTCCACTAAAATGACTTAAAAACAAAGATTTACACTTCCTATAAAAGCCAGTGTCTCCAGATTATTTTCACTATGAGTAAAACCCTTCCAACCCAAACTATCCAAGGATTCTACAAAAGTTTAAAATTAATAGAGCAAGGAAAGAGCAAGAGGGAAGAGCTTTTCCTGCTGCTGCAACTTGAACCAGACTTTAGTGTCAGATATTGTGGGACCAACCCATCCAAGGGGCTGGTAGAGCAAAACACACCAAAGAGCTGAGCTTCCCAAAAAAGGTTCTGCACAAACTCTGGGGGAAATACATGCGAGTCTGGGAAACAGCTTGCTGTGAGAACATGTTAGAGACTCTCAGTCTTAAAATAAAGGTTCAACAACAACTTGCCACAGTGCAAAAGCCCTAATAAAGATCAGTCTTTAAACAGCAGCTCTCCAAAACGAGCCACACACAGCAGATCCAACAGGACTCCAGCCCACCAGGGAACACAATTTACCCTTTTCCTCACTCCTCCAGCAACAACACAAGGCCATGGAGACTCCCACACTCGCTCCTTGACCACTTTGACATTGCCTCCCTTCCAGTCTGCTCCTTTGTGTTTCCCAGAATATCTGGGGATTTTCCCTAATTAAATGATTTCACACCATATTATCTCTGGTTAACATGAAACCAAGCTTTACTAATTTGATCTCCCCATGTCTGGCACCATTTGTTCATGCTCTGTCACCACCTCTGAGCACAGCCTGCGTTTGACCTCTTGGGCTCAGTCCTAAAGCTCTCACAGCACCCTCGGTTGTCCAAAGCCAAGGGTTGAACAAAACCCAGTATTGAGACTGAGAAAGTGTCCAGCTGAATTGCAGATAGATTAGATAATCCTTATTTTTTAATGAATTTACATCATTTTTCAAGGTAGTTTGTCCTTCCAGGGAGGCACTGGAAAAGAAGCAATTTTGGAATTTCATTATCCTCTTTTCCCCCTCTTTTCATTCTCACCACTCTTCTTTCTACATTTCAAAACTTGGCCATTGTTGGTGATCAGTTCTTTTGGTTTTCATTATTGTGAAAACACCTTTTTAATTGCCATTCCATCATGAATTTTTCCCCATTTTCCTACTGTATATGGAGTGCCCCATCTCCTGAACATGAGGATGTGCACCTCCAGCACGGGCTCCCCTGAACACAGGGAAAAATCCAATTTGTTCAACTTTTACCCAGAGTAGACATATGGATTGCCTCCCTCTGATTTTTAAAACCTCCCTTTTGTAAATTTTTAAGTGTAATGTCAGGTTTGCTGGTTAGGGCAAGGGGAAACAGCCTCAAGTTTGGCCAGAGGAGGTTCAGGTGGATATCAAATTTCTTCCCTCAAAGGGCTGTCCAGCCCTGGCAGAGCTGCCCAGGGCAGGGGGGTAGTCCCCATCCCTGGAGGGATTCCAAAGCCATGTGGATGTGGCACTTGGGGACATGGAGCAGTGGTGGCCTTGGCAGTGCTGGGAATGGCTGGACTCGATGATCTGAGAGGGTTTTCCAAGCTGAATGGTTCTGGGATTTTACGGTCATCATTCCCTGAGGATGCTAAACTCGATTTTATTCTTTTTACTTTTCTCCAATCCAAATCCCCACTCTGCATTTCCATGAGAGCTGCTCCCTGTTGGAAAACAATTAAATGCTCCTTGAAACTTGTCCAAACTCTGGGACATCACGGTTTGAACAGCTGAGAAGTTTAAGAAGTTGAAAGTTGAATCCCTCACTAAAACCTACACAGCAAGTTCTGTGAGCACCCAAAATAACAAACCACTGAAACTTTGAGGTGGCGGTGTCATTTTCAACATTGATTTCCACTGCTGGGGCTGAGTCAAAGGGAGCCTTGTCACCGACTCCAAAGTTTCCATGAAGCCAGGCCTTTGTGCCCCAGCTCCCGAATCAAAATTCCACCCAGCAGAAGTGTGAAAATATTTTCAGCGTATTTATTAGCACCTCCTCTCGCTCAGAAGGCAAACAGAACGACGAGATTTCAGGAGAGTGAAAGACAGAATATTAGTCCCCTGTGCTGCCAGTGTTCCCAGATTCCTGCCAATACTTGTCACTCCCGACCCAGGCGGCCTCACGCGATTTTATTTAATCAGCCCATTTCCAAATTCTTTGGAAAAAACAAATGAAGTTAAATAACAAACAGCATAAATATTTTAATAGGCCTTCACATTACCAACTGCCAGACCAGCTGTCTAAACCACAAGAGTTTTGGTGGCTTTTTTTTTTTTTTTTTTTGTAAAATACTTTAATTTTTTTTACAAAGCAGAAACACATACGTCTGCGCCTCCAAAGGCATCTGTCTCGGCTGGGACCCCTGGCCTCGGGCAGCGCAGCACAGACGCTCCGTGGGGACACTTGGAGGGTGCTGGGTCCCATCTATGCAGCCTCTCCACCCTCCCATGGCAAGTGGAAAGAGGACAAAACAAGCCCTGAGCTCAGCGTTAAAAGCTCAGCTTCCTCCCTGAATAATTTTCAGCAGAAAAGCAAACGGAGAATAATTCCAATATTCCATATTTACCATCAGGCAAGAAAAAGCAGCTTTGCTTATGATTCCCTACATGTGGAAATTCTGGTTGTCCGCAGCCATGATCCCAAAGAGCAGATCTGACTTCATCCAGACAATATTTTGGGAATGTGATGGCTTTTGTGACAACTTGGGATAGTGGGAGGTGTCCCTGCCCATGGCAGGGAGTGGAGTGAGATGAGCTTTAATCCCTTCCAACCCAAACCATTCTGGAATTCTAAACATGAGGAAGAGGATGCTTGGAAGGCCCCACCCCAAAGGGATCAGCTCAGGAAGAGGTGGGTTGGTGGTTAAATACTCTACAGCTGAGCATTTAATTGTAATGTTCATAAAGAGAAAGAAAGAGGTTTTTAATCTGTCAGTGAAATATCTGTTCTTGAACTGAAAATAAAAATTGAAAATCTTAATTAAATACTCCCAGCCCAATACTTTTTAAGATATATGTAGTTTAAAATACTTGTAGAATTAGGAGAGAGTGAAAGCAAGTGTTTTCTTCTCAAAAGAAGACAATACCTACAATTAAAAAAAAATAGATGATACAAGTTTTGGCTATGAAATATGAAAACACTCTCTGCCCCCTCATGACACTGAAACAGTGAGAAGAGGATGAAAATTCCTTCTTCCCTTTGTGTCTCAGCTAGGCTAAACTCCATGAAAATTCAGTTTATAGAGACAGGACTAATTCCCACTGACTGCAGAAGAGAGATGAGCTCACCAGCTGAATTTTAAGGAAAAAAGTTCCACTACAGAAACTGGAAGTGCCCCATGCAATGGACAATGAGTAGACCCAAGTTCCACATCATGAAGGTGCACATGGATAACCACAGCCAAAGTTTTCAATCTGAACTGATAATACATTAAACATATATTTTATATGTATCTATTTATATAGCAGTTCAATGATTATAAATAATAAATAAAAATAAATTTTATTTATATGTATTTAATATATTATCACTTCATATATAGTGTCTATATATACTATATAGATACACCATGTACACTGATGTAATTTAATTAATATTCATGAAGCAGCAGTAGCTGATTGCCAAATTTTTGTCCTATTCTGAGCACACTGATTTTCATTAGGAACACTGATTTTTCCTGCAACACCATATTAATAACCTGCTCTCTATTTTCTACAACTCCAAGTCAAAAACTTATTTGGAGCCTCGGGAAGAGTTAAGGTTTAGCAAAAGAAAAATGAAAATAAAATCTTTAAACCCTTGCTTAGCTTGAAGCTCTCTAGACTTTTGTATAACACAACTCCTGTGATGTTTTGGGGTTATAATCCCAGAGTGGTTTGGGTTGGAAGGAACAGAAGAGCTCAGTGATGTTTTTCTCTTTTCTCAGCCTCTCCAGCAGTGGGAAAGATCCCTACGCAACTGTGTGAAAACTGCGGGAAAAGAAGAGAATTTTGGTTCTCCTTGCAGGGGAAGCAGCTGAGGTTCGTGTGGTGCCACCACGCGAGGGAGCCCTGTCCTCAAAAATTCACACGTTTAGGGGCGAGGAAACCAAAGGAGGAACGAACCGGTGGGTCCAGGAGGACGCCAAAACCCCGGTCCTTCACAAATCCCAAATCATCCCAGCCAAGCCTTGGGAGAGCTGGGAAGAGAGGAAATCCTCAGCTGGGGAGAAAAAAGTACATTTTTGTAACACTATCCTCGTTTATACTTGAACACAGAGGAAGTTTATCGTTAAAACAGAGAGGTGCATTATTTCTGTCTGAAAACCAAGATGGTAATATCAATCAAATTCACAGGCAAAGAGTAAGATAAAGCTGAGCCTGGAAATATGTGAGACATGAAACTTCTGTATTTTGCCCCATAAGTTATGTTGCTGTCCCCCAGAGAGGATTTGAAAATATCCACACAGAGGGGTGTAACCACGCAGCCCAAATGTGTCCCACCAACCTATTCTGACATAATTCGTTACCAAATAGGGGCTAAAGCAGCCAAGTGGAGTTTTTCGGCACACAGAAACATTTACAATATTTAAATCACAACTTAAATGAGTCAAATTGAGCTTGCTCTGGCATCGTGATCCTCCCCTCCCTGCTGCTGTCATGTGCACTGAACATGAGCTGGGGTTCCTGTGGAAAAGGGAATTTAATTACAGCCTAAAACACCCCGAGCAGCAAAGGGAACTGGATGGGCTTCCCACAGCCTTAAATCCACTCCTTCCTGATGTCAAACATTTAGTTCAAAACCTAAACAACAATTTCCTGCAAAACAGCCTTTCCTGCAACCCTGTTCAATTTGCACTGCAGAAAACGCCACAATCAAATTCTGAATGTTCATCTACCACCACACAGATGGTTTAGGGTTTGGCAAAAAGTCCTGGAAATAAAGTGATGCCAGCAGCACTCAGCCCCCCCAGTCCTGCTGGACTCAGTGGGGTGCAGAGACACAGCACCTCCCCGAGGTGAGGGATCCCCCTCCCAAATGCCAGAGCACCAAGGCTGGAAAAGGCAAGACCCAGAAACCAGAGGGATTCCTGTATTGGAAGGCAACAAAGAATCATGGAATGGTTTGGGTTGGAAGGGGCCTTAAGGGTCATCCAGCTGCACCCCTGACACCTTCCAATAACCCAGGCTGCTCCAAGCCCCAATGTCCAGTCTGGCCTTGGACACTTCCAGGGATCCAGAGGCAGCCCCAGCTGCTCTGGGCACCCTGTGCCAGGGCCTGCCCACCCTCCCAGGGAACAATTCCTTCCCAATATCCCATCTCACCCTGCCCTCTGTCACTGTGAATTCATTCCCCCTCATCCTGTCACTCCATCCCTTGTCCAAAGTCCATCTGCAGTCTCTTGGAGCCCATTCAGGCACTGAACCAAGCTCCACCCTCGTTCCCCTCAGAGGCATTAGAATAGGTTATAATGAGCAAATTCAAAAAAGAAAATTATCAATAACTAAATTCGTAATTTATCAAAAATCTTCCTAAAATACAAGAATGTTTCTCCTACCTCACGTTCCTTCACGGCACCTTTGTATCACTTTAAATGTTTTGCAAACTCTAATTATAACAATTACCTTAAAAAGGTATCTTCACACTGCAAGTCAAAATATTGGGGAACATTATTACACACCTGTCCTCAGTCTCTCACTTCTTTTACAAGGCCACACAATCCAAAAGCTTCGAGACAGAACTTCTGAGACACAACTCCCACCTACACCCAGTTCCTTTGCTCCCTGATTTAAATCCGTGTGTACAAACGCGGATTGTGGAACAGGAGGTGAGCAGCACGGGAAGCACCACGGTCTCCTACCCACTAATTACCAGGAAATGGGAGAGGGTTTGACAGTGCTCTGCATCCTCCTCACAAGGGGTCTCATTTTCTCTCTTTACTTGCATTAACTAACTTAGTCTGTAATTAAAAGAGCTGCAATCCTTGCAATAAAGCGACACAACTGCTTTACTCTTCACTTCCTCTCTCCCTGTGTTGTGCCACCCATGTCACACCATTAATTTTTCTAATTAACAAACTATATTTCATTTATTTAATGTATTTGTTGATGTATAATAATCATGAAATTCTAGAATCCTTTGGGTTGGAAGGGACCTTAAATCTCATCCAGTTCCATCCTCCTTCCACGGGGGACACCTTCCACTATCCCAGGTTGCTCCAAGCTCTGTCCAACCTGGCCTTGGACACTTCCAGGGATGGGGCATCTCCAGCTTCTGGTCTTCCCCCACCTGGGACAGCTTTGGCAACAGGAGCTCCATCCCTCTGGAAGATCCCAGGGAAGCCAAGGATGCCCTGACAGGAGCGGGGCTGCAGACATTTAGGTGTTAATGTGAATTTAACACCCTGTGAAGGCAGCACTGCATGCACAGGAAGGAATGGAAGGCAAAACTTTCCTTGGATCATGCACATTTCCTCCTCGCACACACTTTGAATTACAGTTGGATCAAGTTGTCAGTGCCTTGTGCTCCTTTTGTCCCCAAATATGATTTGGAAAAAGTAAAGACTTGACAAAGAAACATCCTCACAGTTTCCTAAAAGTTATAATTTTAATGTTTCCGAATTAGCCATTAAATGCATTGTCATCACATCAAGCTTGACATCCCCGGCTAGACTCTCAGTCCCAACAGGAGCTCTGCAGGCAGCTGTCCCCACACTGCCCATCCCTAACCACATGGATTGGGAAAGGATGCTGCTCACACCATCCCACTGAATTCCCGTGGTTTCATCCTGGGTCAGAGTTACTTCCTTGGATGCAAACAGGGGAGCGAGCAGATTTATACAGGCCTGTGTGGTTTGCACACAAATCACATGCTGTGCTTTCCCTGCCTTTGATCATCCCACTCCCTTAATTCAGCATGTGCTCCCAGGGTGGCACTGCCAGAGGGAGGATGGGCAGCGGGACTGGCAACACCTCATAAATCAGAATTCCATGAACAGACATCGAGCTGCCATTGGTACCTGAAACTCCTTCCCAGAGCAGGAGTGGGATGAATGAGCAGAGCCTTCCCTAATTCACGCACTCCCATCCTGTCAGAAGCGCAGCAGTTGATGCTTCCATTCATCTCCCTTTGCCTGGCAGTGTCAGGCTGCCCACAGAATGTTCTACTCACAATTCCACGTGCACAGCTGCAATTACTGCTCTGCCCACGCTGCTCACCTGGGGCTGGAGAGCGCCAAAAACCTCTGGGCATGCACATAAACATTTAAATTCAAGGACAGCTTAAAACTTCACCACTTTGTCCTGAAATCAGTATTAACCCAAAACGTGTAGGATCACCTAATCTCTCTCATGCACTTTGGTAACTCTTTCTGCTTGAAAAACAATAAAAGTGAGATTAACAGACTTCATGGGCAGGAATCTTTTAATTTCATCCTTTCTTAATTTCACCACAGCCCTGGAAGTGTCCCAGGCCAGGTTGGATGGGGCTTGGAGTAACCTGGGATAGTGGAAAGTGTCCCTACACATGGCAGGGATGACTTTTAAGGACCCTTCCAACCCAAACCAGTCTGGGATTTTAAGATTCTCTGATTCTGTTACTCTCCCACACAAACCAGCCAAGTATTTCTCTAACTATTTGCTTAGCATAAAGCCCAGGAATTAAATCTCGCACCTAGGAATAGGAAGCTAAGGTTGGAGACCTCTCAGATTTCACTGATATTTATCAATTGTCTTTCACAACAAGGTCGCTGATGTAGATACTGAACTACCAATTAAAAGCCTCCAGAAATGTCATTTGCATGTTTATCCAGAACTCCTGTTTGTCTGGGAGCTAAAAATAGAAGGATTTGTTGACATTTGTAGACAATGACTGCTTGAATAAACAGAATTTCAGATCTGAAACATCACAACTTTACAGAGAGGGTCCCAATACCATCACCTGCCACAATTTACATGGATTTATCATTTGTGTCTCAGAAACAAAAATTGCATTTGGTAAAATCAGTAGAGAGCAAACAAAACATAGCCCATTCTAAAGAAAACATAATTGCACAAAGCATTATTCAATTTTTAGTAAAACATAAGGGCTGTGATTACAGCAGCTTTTGCAAAGCATATGAAGCATCATCATTTAGCTGTAGGTTAAGTTGGATTTTTACATATCTGAAGAAACAACACCAAGAGAAAAAAATTTAGGAGTGAAACATCATTCATAGGGAACCAAAACTTCTAAATGTCTAAAATAGTCTTTTAAATCCTTTTTGCTTCACCTATTAATGGAGTTTCCAGGTCTTCCATCTCCTTACAATAAGCCCTAGTTCTGGTTAGGCTGGAATTGAAGGGAAGGTGTTCAGCACTGCCACAGCTCAGATTAAAAGTGCTTTCTCTTAAACAACTAATTCTACTGCTTCCAGAGATGACCCTTCTGGAGAATATCTTTTATTTTAATTTTTTTATTAACTGCTGTTTGAATAGCCTGCTCAGAATATAAAAGACAAACAACTCTTCCCCCTCCCTGTAACAATTAGCAGCCATGATAAAGCTCCAATTTCCAACTTAGTTAATTTAGCATGTCAAAAAGCAATCTTTGCCTGGTAATTTCAATGCACTGAATGTCACAGAAAGGCCAAGTGACAGATTGCTGCATTTCAGTCAGAACACTCATCCTACTAAAAATGTAATCACTGATGTTCAGATCTCATTTGATATGCGCTGTACAATATTTGGGTTGGGGGCAGCCTTTGGCATCTTCTTTGCCCCCCTCTTGTACAATAAAAAATGAATTCATGTTGCATTCTGAGTTCTACCATCAGTTTTGAGAATCACATGGACAGGTACACCTAGACCACGATCCTTCAGTGGAATTCTGAGTTCCCATTGGACTCGACTAATCTGGAATTCACTCATCACTGTAAGTAACGTAATTCTGAGTTCAGACTCAATAATGTTGGTGAGAACTGAAAGTCTGATTCCAAGTCATACTCAGGAGACTGCAAAGTCCATCAAAAATAAATTAAAATCCTTTACCAATCATTAGCATGCCCTGTGTTTAATCACCTTCCTAAAACTGCCTGAATTCCATCATTGGAGGATGGAGAGGCTCCAGCTGGAAGCTGAATTTCAGGGCTCTGTCATGTGCCTCGTGCCCCATCTTCCAGCAAGCTTTTCATGAATCTATTTGTTACAAATTATTTTGATGTACAGGGAATTTATTTGTCTTCTTTTCCAAGAATAGTTTCATAACCTCACCACATTCCAATTCTAAATAACACATATGCTCCATGTTTAACAAACTCCAGTTGGTGCTTCATATGTGTACTTTTCCTTTTTATTCCAAGGATATGGCTGCAGAGCACTGGGGATCAGGCACCAGCGTGGGTGAACACTCTCTGAATCCCTGCTTTTCAATTGTCAGGCAGCAGTTGACTGAAATTGGGGGGAAAATGATTATTCTGACAGGCTTTGGTAAGTCATTGGCTCCAAAACCTTCTCTTCCAAGTCTCCCATGTCTATCAGATGCTCAGTCAGAGGTGTGGCATCTCCTTCTTGAAGTGCCCATCATTGGTGTGCCATGGCACCCTGAGGTTGGTGACATTAATTTTCACTTCAGGTGTGGCGGAAGTTGAAGAAATGACTGATTTTTGCCCAAACTGGAGCTGTCCCATATGGAGCCGTGTCAATAAATAAGTGGTGGGAAAAGAAGCTACGCCGGAAGATGAAGAGTTACAAGAGTGAGCATCTATGGCACAGTCTTTTATGCAACAGCTTGTTCTAACTCTTTTTAATATTTACACTGGATTCTAGGTCAGCTGAAGTGGTGGGCAGGAGACCAAGTCCTTGATGAAGCATTAACTGCATGTCCACACCCGTGCATGGGAAAGCAGCACAGATTATCTCACTTCAGGCTCTGCTTCACCCCTCTTCCCCCTCCCAGCTTCCCCACGTGACCTGGCACACCTGGACAGCACTGCCAGAAAGCTAATTAAGCATTAAGATGAGTCCTGGATGGAGACAGGACCACTCTGAGCCTCTAGACACCAATGTATGGAAAACAGCATTGGAAACACATGTGTTTCCATC
Organism: Corvus kubaryi; assembly: GCF_017639235.1. Classification (NCBI taxonomy): domain Eukaryota; kingdom Metazoa; phylum Chordata; class Aves; order Passeriformes; family Corvidae; genus Corvus; species Corvus kubaryi. Next base: position 61,839 of record NW_024581765.1, read on the forward strand.
CCAGCCCTTATTAATCCCCTAAGGAAGTGCCTCCTGCAAAGTATCAGATCATAAACAGTAATGAACACTTTAATTAATATCACCCCACTGCCAGGGAGAGATATTATACGTAAATTCAATAAATCATGGCTGCTCACAGGCAGCATTGATGCAATCTGAAGACCAGAAAGGGTGGTCTCGACCCCTAAAATTACCTCAAACACATTGCCCGAGTGCGAACACAAATCTGCATCCAAATTTTGATACCTTCCCAACTGGCTTTTTAATAAAGATCTCATTCAGAGTCATTTTTATTCACAATAAAGAGTTCAAGGAGAAAGAGTAAGAAAAAAGAAGAGAGTGGAGTAATTTCCATAGCACCCCAAGATGCACAGAGAAAGGTTCCTTAAGCAGGTTATTTCACAGAAATGGCAGCCATAAATGCACATTATGCTTTGTATCCTTTCTGGATGGGTAGGAAGAACTGCACCTCTAAGTAATAAGAAAAACTTTAGTTCATTAAACAAACCTTAAGGGGAAGAGCAAATGAGAAGTGTTTTATATTCAGTGTCATCAATTCAGCTGAAAACATGTTTGTACCACTCCATGAAATGAAGGCTTTTTATAGCGCCGTTCCTGCCAACGTTGCCTCATGAACATCATAAAATTAAACATGTAAAACCAACTCTGGAGATGGCAACAAATAAATTCCAGAGAAGCAGCAACACAAAGTAACTCGCATTCCTAAACAAACATTTTGTGGAGAAAAATAGGTGTAGAGAGGAAAGCATTGTGCAGGGGGTGCACTGAATATAAACAGAGGTCAGAGGAAAGGGAAAGGGATTTTTCAGCCTTTCTTTTCCAATGTATTTCTGAAGCCCCCCCCATTACAGAATTGGCATCACCACCCCAGACTGCAAAAGTGATTAATTACTGGCATTTCTGCACTTGATCCACTGATGGAAGTTACCATGGAAGTAGCCTCAGCTCCGTCCCCCAAACGTGGCCTCACACCAGTGCTGCAGGAGTGACCCTGGTGGCCATGGAATCATGGACCTGAATCATGGACTCAAAAGGAAAAGACCTTTAAACCATCTTTAAAGCCACATCCACACAGCTTTTAAATCCATTCAGAAATGGGAATTCCACCACTGTCCTAGGCAGAAGACCCTTTTGGGAAGAAACTATTCTCAATATCCAACCTAAACCTCCCCTGGCACAGCTGGAGGACACTTTTTCTTGTCCTGTCCCTGTTCCCTGGGAGCAGGGCCCAACCTCCCCAGCTGCCCCCTCCTATCAGGGAGTTGTGCAGAGCCACAAGGTCCCCCCGAGCCTCCTTTTCTCCAGGCTGAGCTTCCTCAGCCACTCCTGGAGCTCCAGACTCTTCCCCAGTCCCATTCCCTTCCCCAGACATGGATCCTTGTCCCAAGGGACCACGAGCACTACACCACAGCAGGACCACACCGTGCCAAGGACTCAGCCCCTGCTGCTGCTGCCCAAGGACATCCTGTCCATGGTGAAGGTGAGGACCCTTCCCAAAGCTGAGCAGCCACCCTTGCTGTCTCCCAGAAATTTGGAGAGATTCTCATCTTGCTCTTTTCTATTCCTCAGCAAAACAAACAAAAAAATACAGACAAAAAGGAAGAAGGAGGTGGTTTAATTTGGGGGTTTTCTGTAGGTTGCTTTTGGGATAGAACAAGCCCATCCCTCCCTTCATTGCCCTCCACTCCAAAGGCAGCAAAGAGAAGGACTGTCCCCGACTGCCACCCGATGATCTCAAAACAGCTGAAAGGAGGCACACAAAGCACACAAAGACCTCCAAAGTTATGCCACAGTCATCAAATACCAGAGGCGTTTGGAAACCACTGCTGTGGCCCCGAGTAGGAGCAAACCTCTCCAAATAAGGAAGCATTTCTCCTCCAACGTGCAGGAATTGGCAGCTCCCCTGCTGGAGTTTATGTAAGATTTCTCAAACAGATCAGCCAGCTAACAAATGTCAAAGAGCCTTCCTGGCTTTGGAGGGCAGTCACCAGACTTCGATTGCAGCAGGGGGTTCTGATAAGATTTCAAGTCGGGAAATGAGTTTCCATGATGGAGGTGAAGGAAGAGTCCAAATAATGAGCAACCAATGATGAGTTGGTGAGGAATGGCCACACTGCCCCCACCAAAGTGTCCCCTCTCACATCCCCAAAAGGGTAATCTACAGAAAAATGGGCATTTCCAGGAAAATGGGGGTTCAGGATCACATTCCAGCAACGTGCTGCTCAAGGTCAAGAGGATCAAAAGCAACATGGCCTGACAAATACTAGGTACTGATGGGACAACCTTAATAGGGAGACAAAATATTCCAGAAGGGTCTCAGAGGGGTCAGACAACACTGTATTTTTAATATTTATCTATTAATCTCAGAAGACTGACTAAGTAAATTCAGCTTCACTTCCCAGCAAAAGGCTGCAGGACAGTTATTTAAAACTTGCTGGAGAGGAGATCTTAAAACCAGGCTATCCTGGTTAACCAAGACATGATATGGCAAGTGCTTAGCAACACTCTTTCCCATTTTTTTTTAACCTCCACCAGCCTCCCACAGAGAATGACAAGGAGTTATTACCTCCTGACAATGAGCTCTTTCTTCTGCTTCTTGTCCCATTAGGCCCTGATCTCTGCTGCTTCTGCACAGAAGGTACTTAGAATATCTAAATACCTAAAAGACATGATTGTGTGCACAAAAGGCTCTTCAGAGCAGGGAGGGTTTGGGGCTACTGCACACACAAATCTCAGAAGAAAGGATCCAGCTTGTTTTGCCTCTAAAGTGTTCGGCATCTCAGACCTCAGAGTGATGGTCACACTGAAAAATACAGGATTTATTATTTATTAAGCTGCCTATCAGAATTAGTGAAGTTTATACTCACAGTCACTTACGTATTTTCACTTTCTGAACAGCAAATAAAAATAAGCAACAAAACACTGATACAGTCCAATAAAACAGAAGGAAAATCCAGTTTTGTGGGATTTGAAGCCTCAAGGCACATCTATTGCTTTTTTACCTCAATATACAGAGCAAGAAACACAGAGTCCAGATCAGCATCTGTTTCACTGCCACATCTCAATCCTAACAAAATACTCACACACAGACAGTAAATTAAAAGGACCCAAAGGCAACCAGCTGTCCGGGCACTCTGAATAAAAGTGATCCATGGTCACAGAGGAAAGGTAAGATGGACATTTACCAGGGTTTGAAGGGACTAAACACAGGGCAGCAAAATAAGGAATAGGTTTAATTCCACTTTTCCCACACCATGCATAAAGACAAACAGCTGATGGCAGGAGAGGGAAGGGCAAAACACATCTGGGATGATACACAAAAAGGGTTTTTTCTTGCCTCCTTCTCTGCAAACTCCACTCTGGTTTGATCATCCCTTCCACCAGCATGAGGTCAGGCCCAAGCTCTTTTATGTGGGCAACTAATAACTCTTATCATCACTTGATTTATCTGTCTTAAACGTGTGGATCACATGGAGATGGACTGGGTGAGTTATTACCTTGTGGAGCCAAGCAAAGAATTTTGGTTTTACTGTCCTGAAGTTCTTATTTCCTAACTCAAATAAGAAATACCACAGATATATATTTCAAGAGGGACACAAGCAATTTCTTTGCCTAAACACATGCCTGATTTATTATTCAGATTTATAAGTGTACTTTCTTCAGTGTTTGAGTTACACATTTTTTCTCTGCTGAAAAACAAGGATTAAATCTTAACCACAATGCCTTGATTTAAGCTTAATTTTCCTATGCACCACTTTCCTGCTTTTCTGCCTCCTGCAACTCCGAGGTTCCATGACTAAGTTCTTCCTGCTGCCACAAACTCTGTTTTCAAACACAAGATTTCTCTTCTTTGGCCCAGGCATAGAATACCATAAAATCCAATCATACTGTCTGCATTGAGTAAATCTTTGTTTAAATCTAACTACAGAGGCTCAGGGCACCCTTTTTCTCCACAGCTCTCAGGGAGGCAAAAAAACAACAGGATTCCTCCAAGGACATTTCTAAACCAGCCCCAGAAAAGGGACACTGAGCAAACAGACTTTCAGAATTCAGTTTTTTGAGTTACATTTTATGAAAAATAACTCCCAATGTAACACAATCAATCATTGCACTGCACAGAGGAGTTTTCAGTCCAAATGTGTCTTTTCTGTACAACTGGCAAAGATAAATAGGAGAAAATCTCTGATACCTTTTCACTTTCATGACCCTGAATATTCACCTTTGTCTTCAAGCCCACAGCCAGCTGGACACAGAGACATTAAAGTCAAGGAGATCTGAGCCATAATTCTTCTGCCATGGCTGTGGCAAATACATGGACTCTGGTTTATTGATTCAAAGCCATTAACAGATGTGAATGACCAAACCATGAAGATTTCTGCAGCTCTACATCCAAACTGGAGTTAGTCACCCCAAGATCAAATAAAAATGCAAGAGTGGAAGCTCTACATTAAATTTATCAGTGTTATTCTCTATCTCAACAGCAGCACCTATAGCCAGCAGCGGTTTCATTCCAATTTGTATCCCCGAGGTATCAGCATTTCAGAGTCACCCTGACATCCTGGGAAATTTTCATGGCCAGGTAAAACTCAGATAAAACTGAGAATATCCCAATAGCAACAGCCAGGCATCTCTGAAATGTAATATTTTTTCAGGTTGAAGGAGCAGCAGTCAGACTCTCCCTGAGGGTCAGTGCTGTCAATGCCAGAACAAACTGATCTTCCCCAACCTGCACAAAGCCAAACCCAGCCTTGCTGGAAACTTCTTCTCTTTCCAGACTAAGGTCCTCTCTCAACTTGTGCCAGGGGAGGTTTAGATTGGATATTAGGAACAATTTGTTCACTGAAATTGTGGTCAGGCATGGAGGGCTTCGGCCAAAGGTTGGCCTTGATATCTTGGGGGGGGTCTTTTCTAACCCTAGTGATTCTGACAGGGTCTGCACAGATTCCAGAAAGACACCAAATTAAAACTCAGCCAGAAGGAGCCTGAAGAAAGGCAGTTGAGTTATTGATTATACTGAGCTGCAGAACCCTCTTTTTCTGCCAAAATTTGTCTGTGAGAGGGCAGAAGACAAAAGCTTTTGAAAAACCCTCCTTGCTGAATTAAATCTATTCCCTCTGGGCATTTGCTCCATCAGATATAAAGATATATTTTCATTGCAGTCAAGATTAAGCCTTTTCCAGACTTTATTTTCCATCCAGTCAAACTGATCTGCAATGATTAATAAAAAGTAAAATAATTCGAGAACAAAGAAGAAGGGTATACTTAAAGTTAAGCCCAAATGCAAAAGTAGAGATGGTGCTTGTATCTCTTAACTTAGAAATTAATATGAGCCTAAAGAAAAGCCCATGGTAAGTTTAATATTTCAATTACAGTTTCATAAAAGCAGAAATAGCCAATCCAACATATTCCATGGTACCTTTCTGCTATGGACACAGCTTCCAACACGAACCTGATGCACTACAACAAACTGGGTTTTCTTTATGAACATTTCTCTACCAAATACTTTAAAAACAGAGATGTTTTGATGTTTCCCATAGATCTGAACCATATGGGAATTAAGAAAGTATTAAAAAAACCAACAGAAACCCTGCTAAGCAAAGGTACAAAACACATAAAGCTCCTCTGAGCTACAATAACCTTGAGGCTGCATGAGCTGATGGATAAACAGAACAACCCAGATAAAGAAGAACTGGAAAGGGATTAATTAAATCAGAAGCTATAAAAACATATTAAAAAGATTTCTAGAAAGAATAAATCAAATCACAAATACACTATGATGGAACCTGGGCTCAGCAGTGGTATTATGGGAAGGATCTTTGTATTGGTCTTTCTTTGCTCGTTACCCAGATAATCTGATGGGTCACAGGTGACTCCCAGCTGCCCAGGTTGGTCCTTCCTAATGCCCTTCTGGGTAAAAAAAAAATCATCATTTCTCAAGGATTAAGACACACAGTACCCTATGAAAAGACCAGAATCCTTCCTAAGCAAGAGTTAACCCCAGAGCAATGCCTAAGACAGGTGGATATTATCAGTGCATCTTCCCTGGAAATGATCATTTGTTTGCAAGTCAAAGTCCCGAAAGAATTTCTGACGTTCCCAGTGAAAACATCTCAAGTCAAGACTTGTCTCAGCAATTTAGTTCAGCTTGTTTTGTTGTCTCAGTTGTTTGTTCAGTATTTATTGCCAGGCTTTGTTTTCCTGTCACCTCCATACCCACTCCACTGCCCTTGTTTATCACGTGGCTTTCTACACTCTCATAATCCTTTGAGCTTCCTTTCAAGTAGCTTGGAAAAAAAACCCACAGTATGAGTTCATGAAACAATGTATGAATAAGTCATTTCCTCCTTTAAATACACCTCTGAGTAAATGATCCAGAGACTTTTCAAGAACCATTTACATAACAGTCGCTGATACAGGCTTCAAATTTTCATGTCAATCTCAGAATGGCATTTTAAATCACCCCATTTTCCTAAACGAGGTGAGAGAATTTTAAGAGCAGATTTTGTCAACTTCTAGACCCCTTCTTTTAGACCCAAATCTTTAAATGGTGAATTCTCCTCATCCTTCTGCATTTGGGGTAGTGCAGAAATGTCAGAAGTGCTTTGGGTGTATAACCTGTAATCCAAACACAGTTGGGTGCTACTTCAAATACATTTTCTTTTACGACTACAAATGCCACAAATTTCAGCAACTGTCAATCCCACTTCACAGCCTGCAGCTTGAAAATAAAATTTGGAGGCTTTGCTAGATGTGAGTAACCATCTCCTGCAGTACTACTGGGAAGACACCTATAAATCACAAGATGCTCAACTAGCTGCAAATAAATTTAGGTAATTCCAGGCATAATTCATAGACAAGTAAACAAGAGAGTGGAATTTGGCTTCTACATGGATTTCTGAAGTGTTGTGAGAACATCAATCCTTCCTTGGGTTCAGAAACCAAGAACAGGCTCAAAGGTGAATCTCTCCCTCAAATCTTGGTGGAGATGGAAGAGAAGCAAGAAACGTGGGGGTCGGGCTCTGCTCCCAAGGAACAAGGGACAGGATGAGAGGAAACGGCCTCAAGCTGTGCCAGGGGAGGTTTAGATCAGATATTGGGAACAATTCCTTCCCAAAAGGGTCCTCTTCCCAGGGCAGGGATGGAGTCCCCATCCCTGGAGGGATTTCAAAGCCGTGTGGATGTGGCACCTGGGCACATGGGTCAGTGGTGGCCTTGGCAGTGCTGGGAATGGTTGGGCTCTGACCTTAGAGGGCTTTTCCAGCCTAAATGACTCCATGACTCTGTTCCAGAGAAGTTTCTGGATGTGGTTCCTGCAGAAGCACAATTGCTCTGAAGGCACCAAGGGCCACATGGGAATGCATAAAATGGATCATCAAGGGCCCACAAGCTCCATGTGCTGCTCCAGGGCTCCCCTGGGAACTTTTCCTTGGTCTCAGGATGGTGCAGGGCTCTGCTGAGCTTTCCCTTCCCTGGGATGGAGTCAAGGACTTCTCTGCCAGTCTGAGAATGGGAAGCCAGTACTCAGATGAGCTTCTCTTGGAATGTCCTTGCACTCAGAGGTCTTAGGGCACAAAGGGAAGGGCAGAGATGGAGATTGGGATCTCTGGCATGGTGGGAATCTCTTCAGGGACTGGCCTCTACATCTGCAACACTCCTGATTAATTTTTTTTCTGAACCTGGAGTTTGGGGAAAGGAGGGATAGAAGAGCTCATCCATAGCAGTTGGCACCTTTGTTTGAGTGACCTAAAAGAACCTAGGGTTTGGGAGCCATAAATTCCCAAAGATACAGCCACATTTCTTTTTTTGGCTCCGAGTCTGAATGCCAAAAACTGGGACAGTTGACTTTGATGTGCCCCACTCCCAGACAGTTGTGACCCTGAGAGACTCCAAGCCACAGAAAAGCCCATTCTTCAAGTTCACTGAAGAGGTCACAGCCTTGGAGGTGTGGAATCCAAAAATACAACGTGATTTAAAACAGAGCTGGAGGAGAAGACAAAGCAGCCAGGGGAAGGGAAGTGGCCAGAAGGCTGACTCCAGGCAGAGGCGGGAAAAGGACACGGAAAAAGCAACGGAAGCTCAAAAAGGGAATCTGCAAAAAGTCGGGGTGAGGACCTGTGACCCTGTCCCAGCTGAGCACTGGGTCACCCAGGCCTTTGAAAGGAGCCCAGAGGGAGAGCTGCAATCCATCATTTTTATCAGCAGCTATTCCCTGCACAGCTCAGTCACCCCCACAGCAGGAAGATTTCTCAGACAACCTACAAGCACCAGGCTGAAAAAAAGGACAGCACTGCCAGAGGAGAGGGAATTAAGAAAGATGATGTGAAAATTGGGAAAAGAAGGAGCCGGTGTCAAAACCAGCAGAAATCAGAGCCCAAGTGCCTTTTTCTGGTAGAAATCATGATTTTATCCAATTTCCACAGGTAGTGGTGCCAACTGTGTTGCACAATAAACACTGGAGAAGAGGCTTTGGAGAACATATCCGTCACCACGACATGACATGTTAGTGCTGACTGCTTCCCAGAGTGAGAACAAACAGCAAAATCCAACTCCTAATGAAGTCAAACAACCCAAAAAGGAAAAGAGCAAAAGGAAACACTCTGTCTGTCTCTCTCCCCCATCACCAAACACATTAGCAAAATGGAGTGTTCATGATTAATTCACATTCCTTTCCCACCGACTCTCCTGCTAGAGCAGCATAAAATCCAGCTCATTGTCTCTCCTCTCTGAAGATGCAGGAGAGGCAGCTTCATGGCATCTCTAACGGAGCTCTGGAGCTTTCCTAGCAAACTCCAGCACGTCTGCAGGGATTTTACCTGTTTGGTGGCAACTGCAGCATGTCAGTGCCAGGAGAGGATTTGTCAGAGCTCTGCAAAGAGCCCAGCGCTCGCTGCCCCCGCTGCGCCTCGACCGACACAAAATTCTACAGCATCACATTATTTTAGGGCTCAAGGCACCGAAATTAGGCCATAAAAATGCAGAGAGTGGAGATCTTTACAGCACTGAGATGGGCACCATGGCTGGATAGAGAGATAATTAGAAGTTAGTGACAATTTGCACAATGTACAAGGAGAAAAAGATCTTTCTTTTAAAGAGAAGAAAGCTGAAAACGTTTCGACTCCACTACACTTCATAAAAGCCAGCTTTTTGAAGCTATTTCAATTAAGCCCAGCAAACTCTTCAAAAATCTTTCAGATTGTTCCAGAGCTCACCTGACTCTGTTCTACATTTTCAGGCAAGGAAAAAAAAAAAAAGTTATTTTACTTTGAAAATCTACATAATTAAAACCAGCACTGTCTTCTGATTGATAAAGTTTCAAGTGACAGCTTTGCAGCAAGCTGCCTCCCACACAGAAGCAATTTGTAAAAGCCTTTCAGAGTTTTATGTAACTGAAAAATCCGAGTTGCTTTCATCCAGGTCTTTCTTTCCAGCCCCAGTTTAAATGTGGCTGCAAGGAACTGCAACAAATAGATGCCTGAATATAAGATTAATTTAGGGACCAATCATTTTGTCTAACGATCAGGCACCGACCGACAGCAAAGGCTTTTTCTCATTGTTGTTTTGTATTTGGCAAATTTTGAAACAATTCTATCTTTAAAGCCCAACTTAACCCTAATTTTTCAAGCGCAGCTGGTCACACAACACATTTGCCACCAGCTCAAATGGGCCAAAGTTCCCACAAGAGCAGAGCCAAAAGGAACTAAACCAACAAAGAAATAAGAGATGAGATTAATTCTTCCCCTGGGTTGGTGAATACAAATCTGTGTTTGTTTTTTCAGCCATGCAGCACCTTCAGCACTAGAGGGAGTACACAAAAAAGCTGAACATTTCCTTCACCAAAACTCCAGCAAAATTTGAACATGAGTTATAAAACTCTCGTCTGAATCCACGTATTCTCTGAGATTTTGAAGGCTGGTAGGGATAGGACAATTAATTCCATATAAATTTACCTGGTGTTTTACAAGAATTGTAGCTCTTAGGAAATAATCTAAACCTCAAACCCCTCACCTGGATGCAGATATCAGCCTCCCCAAGCACATCAGCAGCTTTTAAGGTAAGAAAGTACAGGTAATGCACTTTCAAAAAAAAAAAAAAAATAACAAAGCAAAGTAGCTGAATCAATGTTGGCCCAATATAGTTTAGGAAAACAAATTTTTATTAAATGCAAACATCACTAGTGGGTTTTTTTTTTCCTAGTAAACTGATCTAGTTCTTATAACTAAATAAAATTACATTTACAGGCCAACCACTAATGTTCCACAAATGCAGTAGAAACTGGGTGAAAACACTGAGAATTGAAAGACAAGAGAAAAAGGTGTAAAAAAGAGTAAAATATTGAGAAAACTAAATGATATTTCTATTTTAGCGCTGGTAGATAGGGCTAGTAAATTATCTTAATGCTCTAAAATTATAGCCAGCTATTTCATCAAATTCTCAGTAACTGCATTTCCAATCAGCACAAACATGAATTCTCATTTCCTTTGTATTTTGATGGTTCAACAGAAACAGGCTAAAGTGAATTCATCTATTAGTTGAGACTATTAGGACTAAAAGTCCAGAAGACCTGCCTATGTGTCATATTTTCTTTTATATTTTGCCTTTCCTTTGTGATAAAGGACCAGAAGCCAAACTTGACTTCCAAGAAGTCATAGTCAGATAATGACACAAGGGAAGGGTTAGGGGAAAGATGAAAAACAGGTCTACAAAGCAGCAAATACTGAAACAAATCCCCAGAACAAAGACGTGGGCCTCATAAAACAAACCTCTCATAGTTTCCAATTTTGGAAAATTGAAATTTCCAAAATTGAGAAACCAGAGACTCGCAGAACAACCTCATCTGTGAGACCTCTGGAGGTGTCTGCTCCAAACACCTGCTCCAAGCAGAGCCAGCTTCACAGGCAGATCAATCACTGCAGGGCTCATCCCCCTGCTCACTTCCCACAGCATTTCAAGGTTTGAAATGCTCTTATCCCGAGGGCCCTGCAGCAGGGCTGACATGGAGCTGCACATCCCATCGGCTGCTCCCCGTTCAGCACCAGCAGATCCAGCAGAGCACCTCCCCTAAACAACCCAGCCCAGGGAGAAAATATCCCTAAATTGCTGGAGAGCAGTAGGGACAATCTCCTACATGGCTTCCACCCCAACCTGTTGCCCTTGCAGCACTGGTTAAAGCCTCCCAAAGGAATTCTGAAGTTTCCTCCAGCTGCTGGAAGAAGCCTTGGTGCACCTACAGCTCTGCCCCATGTTCTTTCCATCAGCATCTCCAAATCTGCCAGCCCAGCCCCTGCCAGGCACTTCCCACTCACAGCTCTGAGCGTGAGCTGCTCCTCTGAGCATGAACGGCCCTCTCCTCACAGAATCCTGGAATTCTTGGGTTTGTGTCTCATCCCACCCCTGGCCATGGGCAGGGACACCTCCCACTATCCCAGGCTGCTCCCAGCCCCATCCAACCTGGCCTGGGACACTGCCAGGGATCCAGGGGCAGCCACAGCTGCTCTGGGAATTCTATCCCAGACCCTCCCAGGCAGGAATTCCTTCCCAATATCCCATCCATCCCTGCCCTCTGGCACTGGGAAGCCATTCCCTGTGTCCTGTCCCTCAATCCCTTGTCCCCAGTCCCTCTCCAGCTCTCCTGGAGCCCCTTTAGGCTGCTGGTCTCAACCTTCATTCCCAAACACTTGAACCACACTGTCAATCCACAAATTCCTGACCAGAAAGGAAGGACACCGATCATTTCCCACTGGTTCCCTGCCCTAATGAGAAGAAGACAATCTGTGGCTGTACCCAGAGAGTCTGAAGGCTTTTGTTTCCTACAGACAGTGACAGCAGCCTGAGTGATGGGTGAAAACCCTCAAGACAGCAAACCCTGAATATCCTTTGCCAGGCACATTTGAATGATTTGCTTTTTCAGTCAGACTCTTCTCTTTTGTTCCAGCTCTGTTGCGATCTTTCAACATCCAAGTGTTACTTAATTCAGGAGTTTGTCACATAAAAGCCATTTTTATTCTTCTTTAGAGGAGGTTTTCATGAGAGATTTGTTCTTGCTGGGGAGCATTCTTAACAGGAAAAAAAAAATCTATATTAATGGTATTTTGCAAACCAGAGTGCTAAATACTTATTAAATCTTTTTGTTTGCTAATTACTTGCAAATGGAACTTGATTTTTTAACTTTCCCAGTAAAAGGGAAAGTAACCACTGCCAGAAAAAAAGGAGGAATTCTGAAATTTTACCTCTCCTTTGGTGCAGTTTTGTCCTGAACTTTGTTATGTGTGATCCCTTCAAAGTATGAGCGTGGAAAAAGAAAGTATTTGTATGTAGTAATGGCCTCATCTCTCTGAGGCACTTGCCACACCAGCTGCAGGGATAAATCTCCTGTTACAGATAGATTGTGGCTGCAAAGCAGCCAAAATGGAATGTTAATTTAGGCTCAGCCATGCTAAAGCCAGGCAGGGCTCGGGGCATTCTTGGGGAAAACAAGGTCTCCACGAAAGCCTTGCTCTGAGAAAGGCCTTGGCAAAATATTTTGAATTTCTAATTTCTCTGATTAGCTCGAGTCTGGGAGCTGTTAGAGAGAAAAATCACAAAATCACCCTTGGAAAATTCTTCTCATGAATTTGCCCTTGTTTCCTGATGTCTTTTAACACCCCTTTTCTTGCTGGCTCATCCTTTAGAGTTTTCCAGAATGTGTTCCCTGTTCTCTTCCATTGTCTTTATCTCCTCAGAGAGTTCTTGGGTTCTTCCAACCCAAGCAAAGGTATTTTCCCATTTTTCAGCTCCCTTCCCATCCATCTGTGGGATGCTGGGGTAGACCAAAGATAGGATTCTCCCCCATCAAACCACCAGAATTCCATGGCTGTTCCCAAAACACCACACATCCAGCCCAGCACTGTTTTTCTTGGATTCAAGCATGGAAGCAAATTTCTGTAGGTTAAGGACCCAACCAAATCACCCAACCCAAACAAAGTCCCTGCAGGCTTTCTGGCCAAACTGAAGGTGAATTGCAGTAACTGGTTAAACTACAATAACATAATGAGATAGCTGAGCCCTCAGAATTCATGGCAATTATTCCAAATTAAGCCAAAAATAAGAGGGAGAATTACTTAATCAACAGCTCCAAAAAGAAATGCAGTGTCAAAATGAACTCCTGATGTCCTCCTGACACCCAGAATCCGGGGGGAAAAAAGCAGGGAAAAGGAAAGGCAGCTCAGCCTCAATACTTCAACTGCTGGTGCTTCGCAACAACTCTGAGCTGTTGTGTTTCTGTGGAAAACTTTGGTCTCCCTGGACAGCATCTCCCACTGCACTTCCAGAGGCAGAAGGATGGGCCAAGCCTTTTTCAGAAGACCATTTCTCATGTTCTTATCAATTTTCATACCAAAACCAAAGTGATTGTTACTTGTCCACCAGAACACACAGCCAGAGAAAGCTCAGGAGTCAGGACATGTTCCTGGACGTGACTCCAAACCACCATGGCAAAGAGGAATGGAATTCCATTGCTGTCCTCCAGGCTCTGCCCTGATCTCCTTTGCTCATGTAAACTCCTCTGCAATGGCGATTTCACTATTAGTGATAAAATTGCCTCTGACTTACAATCAGATGCTCCCAGGTGCTTTTCAAAACCTTTTCTTCCTCAAACAAGCTGGAAAACTTCATCCACCTGAGGTCATACCCACATGCAAAGGTGATTTGTTCCAGACTAAATGAGCTAATTTAAATTTTGGTAAGTGTTGAGAGTGTAAGAACTAAATCAGAGTGTATGGACCTCACGAATTATTCATTTGTCCTCACAGAAGAAGTCAGGACCAAAACCACTAGGAATTTATGCTCTCCATAAGTTTTCCAGGATAAATGAGATGAGTCTGGCCAGCTGCATCAAACCCTGAGATGGGCTCTGAGCAGCACCTGGGTATCTGGCCCACACTACGAGGAATAAGAAAAAATATCTAAAGCACAAAAAATGTTTTTAAATCACTTGTGTCGAGAGGAGCCTTTGCTCTCAGGTTATAGACAGAGAATCCTCATTGTCACTCAGCTGTTACAGAACTTCAACTAAGCACTGCTAATTATCTAATATCGAGCCACATCTTCTACTTAAAAGTAATTTTCCATCCTATTAGTTTTTATCTCAGAAGTCATGCAGAACTGACTCTGTTTATCTCTTGCTCTCTGGTAGAAGTTGGAGCTTCTTAAAACGCAGACCTGAATAAAATCTTAATATCACTCTTAATTTGACACCCATCTGAAAACCAAACCTGAAATAGGTCGTAGAATCTCTTCCACACAAGTCTTTTGTTTTAATTGAGCTTTTCTTTTTCCCACAGGAAAGCTAATTTAGTATGACCTGCCACTACAAAAATTGAAATTCTTGGGCTAATTAATTCTTGTACCTGAAAGTGACTATTTTTTTTAATACCACCCTCTAAAAAACTTCAATCCTTAGCGTATAAAACCAAAGGAGACTTAGAAAAGTTTTCAGGAATTAGAAGGTTTAACAGGGATTACTTTACAGGGCGATGGAAATTTTTCACCTCTACAAAGCCAGTAGCTGAAATATAAAATCTGGAAGCAGTGAGAGTTTCCATTACAGAACTTTGGCATGGTGGGACAGGAACACATGAACTTTCCAACCTCATTTCCATGAGTAAAAAGCAGGAGGTGTGTTAATTTTCAGAGGCAGAGATGAGATACACTGGTTGTGTGGCTTCATAACTCCCTAAGAGCTAAAACAAACAACTTTTCTGTATGTCCACCTCAAAGGAGTGAAGCTCATCCCAGAACAACCAAGGAAATTACTTCAAGCACCAAGGCTGCTGTTGACATTGGGCTTTGACACCGAAATGATTTTATTGCATCAGGTTGGGCCTCAGATATTTTTCTGTTACTTTCTTTCATCAACTACTTTCTATTTAAGTGTTTCCACACCAAAATCCCCCAATATTTTACACTAAACACCTACACAGATTCCTGTTGTTCATCTCTGCAGCCCATTCATCACTCTGGATTTTTCCCTTCTAGTAAAACAACACCTCACTGACTTTCATTTGCCAACAGCAGAGTTAAGAGCAACTTCAATAATTGCAGTAAGATCAGTAATAAATGGAAGCCACTTACACCACCCATCCTAATGGTTCTGTGCAGTGTCCAGAATACAGAAGAGGTGACCCTTCACACCCAGATTGGACTTCTTCAGCAGCACAAAGGAACAAGGCTGGAGGCTCTTCCCCACACAAGGCTCCCAGCAGGATTTACCTCCTCACTTTGCTTTCCCTAATAAACCACCCAAGACCCTGCCAGGCCTCTTTAGGGGCAGGACATACCCCAGAGCAGAATTGGAGCTAAGTCTGATGAGGAGCAGCTGAGGATGTTTAGCCTGGAGAAAATGAGGCTCAGGTGGGACTTTATTGCTCCCAACAACTCCTGATAGGAGAGTGCAGGCAGGTGGAGATCTGGCTCTGATCCCAGGGAACAAGGGACAGAACAAAAGGAAACACCTTGAGTTGCACTGGAGGAGGTTTAGGTTCAATATTGGGAAATTATTCACTGAAAGGGTGGCCAAACCTTGTCACAGGCTGGCAGGGCAATGGTGGAGTCCCCATCCCTGGAGGGATTTAAAAGCCCTGTGGATGTGGCACTTGAGGACGTGAGTCTGTGGTGGCCTTGGCAGTGCTGGGGAATGGTTGGACTCAATGGGCTCAGAGGTTTTTCCAGCCTTTGTGATCCCAGGATTCTGTGAAATGCCCACAGCGTTTCCCCACGCCTCCAGCTGTGCCGTGTCCCTCAGTGACGGATGCACTCAATAAGCTGCAGAACACTTGTTTCTTTCCCATACACAACTCTGGATGCAGAAAACCACTGTGTTTTCTGTTCCCTTTTCCCTTATATATCTTTCCACACCGCTGATGATCTGGCCGAAAGCTTTCAAAGAATTAATCCAAGACTCTGGAATGGACAAAGCAGCGCCTGCTGAACGCGTGACAGCAACACTGGGCTGAGGATCAGCTCCTTTCCCTGTTTCTTATTCCTCATGGATTTCAAACCACCCAACCCTCATCCTGCAGGTGCTGAGAGTATTTGTGGAAACCCAGACTGTGAAATGGACACATCCAACAGGCAGGGGTCAGACACCACAGTCATTTGTGTCCAATCTCACACGGATTTCCAAGGATAAAAGTTTCAGCCATGTATTTTCTGAATCATCACTGGTTATTTGAACCTTTTGAACCTTCAGGAATGAGGGCTGCTGTGAGTCAGGTGGGGTAGCTCTGTTTCACAGGGTGAGATGGAGAAATTCCTTGTGGACACACTTGTCACTCCGGAGCAGACCCTCCAGAGCTGCCTTTCCAACGCCCGGAAGGTGATGGGAACAAGACGTGACAGCAACACCCTTCACAGGCTTAGCTCCCCTGAAAAGCTAAATTAAAGGAGGAGCAGGTGTCTGTTAAGTCTGGGCTTGCAGTTCCTTCGGGTATGTGGGGAAGTGTCAGCATTACGCTCGCACTGCTCCGGTTCTGTCTGGGAACACGAGTGGGGAAGGGGAGCGCGATCCTCGGGACGTGCCCCGACATCCCTCCAAGCACAGCCTCCCCTCCATCCCACCCGCCTTTGGGGGCCCCTTTGCACTGGTACAGAACCCACAGAGGGACCCCAAGCACCCCCACAAACCAGTGCTGATTCCCAAACACAAACCACTTCCTGAACCCATTTTTCAAACGTTTTTCCCAGTTTGGGAGCTGCACTTTTGCATTGGAGCCCATACCTGGCAACCACACAGAGCAGGATATTTATGCAGCTCAGGATGTCTGAGGCAGCAACAGATAAATATGACTTTTTCAACTCTAATCTTCACATTATAAAATGAGCTTTTCACACATTCAGATTTTAGGGCACAAAATGCCATGTTTTATCAGCGTATCCCATAAAAGCAGCTACACATGAAGCACCTCATCAGCTGTACATCCCAACCAGTAAAGCTCTTCATCGGTTCTACTTCCACTTGAACCATTCACTCATAAATTATCACCTTTCCCAATCGTTTTTTCTGTAGTGGAAAACATCTTTCTGAATCCAAGTATGATAAATACAATACTGCATGAAATGATTAATTTTACACTTATTAAATTAACCAGAATTCACAATACATCAACGTCCAGGTGAAAAGACGTCTTTTAAGACATGATAGGAAATGCAGATATTTAATAAAAATGGGCAGGCAAGTTTTGGAGTTATTTTTTTCTGTTAATGAATGACCTCTCCAGCACCAGGGGAACCTCACAGGATCTGTGAGCTCACTCTGGAGCACAAAAGCTGCAGCTGTTTTCCTGGATTCTGTTGTGAAAACAGACTTTCAGCAAAACGTGATTATTTTGGAAATCTGCAAGGATGTTTTATGTTGCACACTGCAGGTATTTTTACTTAAATCTTACAAAAAGGTGCCTTTGTCTTGGAGACTTAGTTTTCCAGAGACATTCATCAAGCACCACGTCAGCTGTCAAACATAAATCAATTAACCTCTGCTGAGTAATTCTTTTTAATTACTTGAAAAGCAAAACCTTTAGAGGCAAGCCTGTGACTTTTTTTGGGTTTTTTAATAAGACATTATTTTTGCTGTTTATGTTGGTCTGGATCCTGGTGGTTTGTAAGTGTGGTTTTGGCCCTCATAAATAATCAGTAATAAATAGACATCCATAATTCCAGGCCCGCCCAGGATCTGTCACTGCTCTGCCTGAGCAATATTTTAAAATGCACCAGAGCGATGCTTCTGTTCTTTTCCGACCTGCAAGGGGAAGAAGTGACACCTAAGGCTATGTCTACATTATTTATACCACTTTGATAGATTAAATCTTTACCACAAGGCTGAGCTTTTCAAACATGCCTGAAAATGTTTAAAAGATTCCACAGGTGCTCTTCCTGAGTGCAAACAAAGGCTTCTCTTTGTAGTGTGAAAACAAAATTAAAATGGAGCAAAACCCTGGGAGCTGTAGGTGCTGCTTAGAACAAATCCTTGACTGGACATGTTGGATTTATTTATTTTTAACTCAAATATTTTTGGAACTCAGCAGAGTAATACCCATATATATTAATGGGGGTGGGTGGGATGCACTACGTCCCCAAGGGCCACATCCAGGGGCCTCTTGAACACTTCCAGAGGTGGTGACTCCACCACCTTCCTGGGCACATTATTCCAATGCCTGACCACTCTTGCAGGGAGTATTTTTTTCCTGGTATCTGATCTGAACCTCCCCTGGTGAGACTTAAAGTCATTTCCTCTTGTTCTTTCACCTGGGACACGACAGAAGAGCCCGACCCCCCCCTCACTCCCCCTTCCTGTCAGGGTTGTAGAGATCACTGATGCTCCCCCTGAGCCTCCTCTTCTCCAGAAAACCATTGACACTGATTTGGTTTCTAATTCTTAAACTATTTAATCATTTCCAAATTTGGAGGCAAGCAAGAATTAAAAGACTAAAAACCTCTAAACCACATCTGAGTCTGCCATCAGAGTTAGACCAGTCTGAAACAAATTCTCTGCTAACTAGTTCCCCAAAATCCAACGGGATCAATGGAACAGAGTTTGGTCCTGGACTTTGCAGCTGAAGGAAGATGATGAGTTCCACTAAAATCAGTAACAGCTCAAGTGGAAGAAGATCTGAAAATGTTCTTCATTTTGATCGCTGTAACCTAACGATGACCACTGGATTTTCTTTCCCTGTGTCTCCATGACAAGAACAAAAGGCCAGAATTTTAGGCCTCACTTCAGCCTAAAATTGCTTTAAAATGTGCTTTCTGAAATATATGTCTTCCTTCTAATTCCCAAGGAGTTCACAACTGTATTTTTAGAAAGGCAATTTGGAATTTAACAAACACAGATACTTGGAAATGTCTCTGTGCTTTCCTACTTTCACAAAAAGACATTAAGGTCATATATTTTTTTCCAGAGTGGAGATGGCTTTGGGGTGGATGTAACCATGGCTACCCCACTAGGAATCAAACCAAACTGCTGAATTTGGAAGCCAGTGAAGTGTATAGAATGCACATGATTTGATCCACAATAATTGTGACTCAGATTTATGGAAAACCTTCTCAGTTGCTATTCCCAAACAGGGAAGAGGAGAGACCCACACCGGGCCAAATTCATCCGTGGATCTCTTAGTCCATTTTGTAGCATCCACTCCAATGCTGCCATCACCCTCGACCCTAATTTTTGTTTGATTTGAGGTTTCTCTGACCTGTCCTACAGTAAACGGCCTCAAGCTGTGCCAGGGGAGGCTCAGGTTGGACATGAGGGGGAATTTCTTTATGGAAGGGGTGGTCAGGCCTTGGGAGGAGGTGGAGTCCCCATCCCTGGAGGTGTCCAAGGAAAACCTGGATGTGGCATTCAGTGCTCTGGGCTGGTGACAAGGTGGGAATTGGTCACAGGTTGGACTCGATGGCCTTGGAGGTCTTTTCCAACCCCAGTGATCCTAGAATTCTGGGATTCACTGGCCTGTCCTCCAGTCTAAGGTCTTTATTTTAAGGGCTGGCTCTCCTCTCACCAGACAGAACTTGGAGAATCAGGCACTGCTTCCCTCCATTCAAACTGAGTAGAAATGAGAAAATCAGATGTCATCCAATTGATTTAGGGAAAAGAAGCACCCTGCCCTGTTCCATGCTTGCTTCAATCAGCTTTGCTCTGATTTCAGAAAGGTTTTACTACACAATTCAGGGCTCTTCAAAATCTGAGACTAATAGGGGTGAGTGGTGGGTATACTCATTTTTGAGGAGTGATGACACTGTTTTAAATATTTAATGCATTGAAAAGCATATGGAAAGAAAATAATATG
This sequence comes from Corvus kubaryi, assembly GCF_017639235.1. Taxonomy (NCBI): domain Eukaryota; kingdom Metazoa; phylum Chordata; class Aves; order Passeriformes; family Corvidae; genus Corvus; species Corvus kubaryi. Next base: position 81,674 of record NW_024581765.1, read on the forward strand.
AAGTTGGCTTTTGCACAATAACACCATATTTTCTGTCTCTTTCCATGTTGCAGCCACACAGTAGAGAACTGTAAAAGAAAGGAAAATGGCAGACTTCAAATCAGTTATCCTGGTGCTACTGGCTTTCAAAAACTTACATTTTTCCACCCATTTTTTTCATTTTTCCAGTGCAATCAATAAACAGGCCACGGCCATCAATCTCCATGCCACAGAGCAATATTTTTTTTCCAAGCTGATAGCTTCCCATGATGAATTACAGTCATTAGAAAGCATGACAGCCTGTTAGAGTACCTTCAGCACACGTGCAAGTGTTGCTGACAGAGGAAAGTGGTTTGTTTATTACTATTATTATTATTATTATTATCTTCATTTGAGATCACAGAATCCCCAAATGGTTTGGGTTGAAGGGACCCAAACCTCATCTAATTCCAACCCCTGCCAAGGGCAGCAATGCCACCCATCCCTACCCACACAAAGATGTAAATATTACCCTGAGCATGGATCATGCTGGACAGCCCATCAGAAACGAATTTAACTTTTTCCAAACACCTCAAGTGACGTTTCAAGGTTTCTTTCCTCAAGAGATATTTTGTGTTTGCAACAGTTGGATTTGCAACCTTCAAACATGGTTTTGTGGTCACGTGTTTGGATAGATCACCACTTGTGGTACTAAAACGTGAAAATCAATCAAAAATAAAATTATCTGAAGAATTTATCTGCTCTCCAAGTACTTCAGAATGTCCACAAAGACAGGATCATGGCTGCAAATGGAACTGGAACTTGGCATCTGTGACTTAGCAAGACAAAAACACTTTCAGTAAATAATTACACACATAATAGAACTGAGCTCAGCAACACTGAGCTTAACAGGCTGCCAGAAGTCTGAGCTGAACTCAGTGGAAGTGGCTCCCTGTGCCAGGGAAGCAGAACAGCTTTCCCAGCTTTTGAGACCTTCCTTCTCAATCTTTTCCTACGTAAAAGCCTTTTTTGCTTCTGCACTTGGAGCAGCCAACGTAAAAACGAGGCGTCTTCAGATGGATCGCGGGGCTGGGAATTAAAATAGGTCCCTGCAATGCCTTTAATGTCATAAAAAAACACCCTGACAGGAGGCACAGGCAAAGGACAGACAGTGGAAATGGGATTGGGGCTGGAGAATTCATCCTCTGGAGCAGTGGGATCAGCAGGGGGGAGAGGTAAGGTGGGAGAGGGGGCAGAAAGGGATAAAAGCCCTGGGATAAAGCCTGGGAGGAAATTTAGTGAAGACACAAGAAGTGGTGGAAATGAGGGAAGGGAAGAAATGCTCCCCATCCTCCCTTTTCACTCCGAGCCATCCAAAGCTGAGATTAGAGCTAAAAGCTTCCACTGACAAACTTAATGGTCTTCAGATCCAAAATGTACCTGGACATCGTGTGGTGCTCCTGGATCTGGGAATAAATAACAGCTCCAAAGGTGCTGCAGGTGACAGGCACAAAATGTGAGCATACAAGGCTTAGGTAATACTTAACATGATTAGCATTGTTTTCTGTGGCATGATCTGCAGAAGATTGTGAACCTTGAAACATTCCAGGAACAACATCTGAAAGCAGGGGAAGAAGTTGAAATTATCTGGAAAAAAGGAAAAAAAAAACCAAACCCACAAAGCAAAACAGGAGAGGAATGAAATATAAATGATAAATTTTCACTGAAAAGAAAATGAGGAGGCCATACTTAATTATCAGAATTTGGAGTAATATTTTTCTCACTGGCTGCTGGGAGGGGGTCCAGGATTGCAACTGAATGATGGATTCCAACATTCAGATGATGGGATATTCAGAAATAATCAACAAACTACTTCTGAAAAATTAACAGGGACAGAATTGTTTCTTTTGTAAAATCTTGCAGCGAACACAAGCTCTGAAATTCTACCCTACATCTTTGCTAAAGTTTGTTAAATCCAGAAGAGTTGGTTTGGGGAGAAACTTCCCTTTGGAAGAGCAAACAAGCAGCATGCCCAAAGGAACGGAGAGCAAAGAGTAACTCCTTATCCCCTCTGTGGCCCCACAAACCCTTTAGCAGGGTGCAGCATTTATTTGAGGCATTAGCAGTGTCACAGACGGGATTTCAGTGCGTCATGTGTTAGCACTGGAACTGAGATAATCCTGGCAGTGTCCAAGGCCAGGCTGGACAGGACTTGGAACACCCTGGGATAGCAGAAGGTGTCCCTGACCATGACAGGGGTGGAATTAGATGAGCTTTAAGGTCCCTTCAACCCAAACCATTCCATGATTCACTAAATTTCTTCTGCCCCTACCAAACTGACTTTGCTCCATGCGTGTCCAAAACCCACTGAATCCCTCCATTCCATCTGCACTGACTGACATCAGGAAGCCCAGCCTAGGACAGGCTGCAGATCCCAGAGTAGAGCTTTGTACTTTTCTATCTGGTTCAATCAGAAACTCCTTGGAAAGACAGGAATAACACAGCAGCTGTCAGTCATTGCAAATGCCTCGTCTCCTTTTTTCCTTCATATTTTCCAGCTGGGTGCAATGACCCCACTGGTCAGTCCCTACTCCAGAATCTGCTCTGGGCACTTCTAAATCTGTAACACCCAGACTTGAAGGTTTCCACAGCAAGAAGAGCAGATTCAGTCCCATCCAGGCCAATATTAAGATCACTCCTGTTCCAGAACCTTCCTGCTTTTACACAGCGACGGATCTGAGCCTATTGCACATTTTTTTTTTCCTTCCATGCAAGCTGCCATCTTGTGAGGAAGGAGGAATAAACATATGGATTTGAAATATGTTGGAATAATCACTTTCTGCACTGATACTTGTCTGTCTGTGTAGACATCAGAGAACACATAATAGTAGCTTTGTGCATGCTGTGTTATTTCACACCGCCTCCCATTTCACACGGAAAAGGCATTTGACTTTGTCTAATACAGCCTGGATTTCTCGTGGATTTGCCACCCAGAAGAATCCAACTGTCTAAAGCAGTCCTGTTTATCTCAGCACAAATACTGGAAATTTTAAGCATGAAGTGTTAAAAGAGCATCAGTGACCAATGGCCAATGAAGATAAAGGTCACACTTCACTGTTTTCTCAAGGAAAAAGGGAAGAAAAAAGAATCTTGCTGAAGAGCTGGTGATCACTTATGCACTTAAAACTTACACTGTTCAGACTTAAAACGATATAAATTTAGAACCAGCACTGACATAACTTTATTAGAAGCCACAAAAACCCCATAGAATAACTAAGCACGACATTTAAGGAACTCAGTTTGCTTTCCTAAAGACCACATGGAGCCAACTGCGCATGGAACAACAATGCAGGGATTTATATCCTAAAGGGATTCGGATATTCAGACAAGAAAGAATTTGAGGAGAGGGAGAGAAGTAAGTGAGGAGCAGAGACATTCCTCTGTCTGTTCTCCTGCATGATTAATAAGCAAATTACATCTCCTCTCTTCTCCTCCAACATTTCTGAAGCGTATCTGGTCTTTTTGGGAATCTATCTTAGTATGCCAAGTAGCTGCCAAGACTTCCACACTCTCCATGCAGATGATTAAACTGGTCAAAATATTGTTGTGTGAAAAAATGAGTAAGAGGATAATGAATCCCTGGATTTGGAGTCGTCTGTTAAACCTCAGAAGAAATCTGGCAGCGGGGAACACGCTCAGGATGAAAAGGAGAAGGGAAGAGAGACAGGAGGTCTCAAAAACAAGTCCTGCATCAGAGCTGCTCAGGGGTTTGTGTCTCTTTGTAGCCCAATCTATGCAATTGTGTTCCTATTTTTTGCATGGCCACTGAATAAATGTGGATATGAAGGAACACAACAATTTTCCCATGAAAATCTACCCCTGAGGAGGAGTGAACTGAGCGGTCTCATCACCAGCAGTTTGAATTAACACCTGCTGTGTTCCCTGTCTGGAAGGACAATGCCATGAATTTCCACCACTCTTTTTCCAGTGCCTCTGGTACAAGCATGGCAAATCCACATCACTGCTCCCCTCCCCTTTTCTCACATGAAAAATGGGAATGATCTGCTGGCATCACAAGGGTCCTTGCTTTAATTAATTACATCTTCCCCCAGCAGAGTGTTCAGCTCGCAGTGCTATTATTAATATTATTGAGGTACAGATCCTCCACACTAATGAGGATCCTGGAAAGATGTGCAACTCCACGGCTACACATGGAAAATATAAAAGTTTTGGGTTGGACTCTGATCTGGGTGTGCTTTCATTAATTAGAGCAAAGTATTTCAGTACCTGAAGGGGGCCAACAAAAGAGCTGGAGGGGCTTTTACAAAGGAATGGAATGACAGGACAAGGGGAATGAATTCACAATGACAGAGGGCAAGGATGGATGGGATATTGGGAAGGAATTCCTCCCTGTGAGGGTGGAGAGGCCCTGGCACAGGGTGCCCAGAGAAGCTGTGGCTGCCCCTGGATCCCTGGAAGTGTCCAAGGCCAGGTTCAAATGTGTCATATTGGAAATAAAAGCAAAAAAATTCACCTCTTTCCTTATTGTGTTTGGAGGAGCTCAGGTGTGATATGGAACAGCTGAGGGAGCTGGGAAGGGGCTCAGGCTGGAGCAAAGGAGGCTCAGGGGGGACCTTGTGGCTCTGCACAAGTCCCTGACAGGAGGGGGCAGCCGGGGGGGTCGGGCTCTGCTCGCAGGGACCAGGGACAGGAGGAGAGGGAACAGCCTCAGGCTGGGCCAGGGGAGGGGCAGGGTGGATGTTGAGAAAATCCCATCATGGGAAGGGCTGTCCAGCCCTGGCAGAGCTGCCCAGGGCAGGGATGGAGTCCCCATCCCTGGAGGGGTTTAAAAGCCGTGTGGATGTGGCATCTGGGGACACGGGCCAGGGTGGCCTTGGCAGTGCTGGGGACAGTTGGACTGGATGCTCTTTGAGGGCTTTTCCAACCTCAACCATCCCATGATTCTCAGAGTGCTCCCCAGGGCTGCTCTGTCTTTACAGGGATGCAAACCCTAGAAAAGTCCCGGAGCGCGGCGTTACCGGAAACACTTCTGATCTGTAAATACTCCCCTCAAAAACCCAACTCCTCCAAACCTACATTTACAGCCTGATTTCCATGCTGACAGTTTCGCTCCATTTGTTGAATTGTAAACCATGGAAAGCTCAGCAATAAAACGTCTGCAATCTGGAGCAGTAATGGGAGGAATGTCTCATAAACAAGATAAGTTGTTTCTTGCCAATATTGTTACACTTCATAAATACGAACTCGAGTCTGTTTTGCGTCTCCTAGATCAGTAGCAGACTTTTATTTTAATTAAACACAACATATAAAATATTCATTTAAAAAACAAACATCATTGTTTTAAAGACATTGTGCTAAATTCAATTACAGCGCTTTTGCCATCGAGTTCGTGCACAAAAGAACGATTTGGAATTCTGAGTGGATTGAGACAGCACAAGTGTCCATCAAGAACCTGTGGCAAGAAGCTGGTAGCTGCCCCATGAATAAATAAACTATTTATATTTCCTGATAATGTAAGTGCTTGTGTGAACCCAGTCCAATTCCCAAAGACTTCTCATTCCAGCTGGGGCTGTAATTAAGAAACTTTATCACCTGGCAGCGAGGAAGATGCTGCCAGTCCCATTTTCTGCAGCAGAACTCCAGAGTTTTCACTTCCCACTGACATAATTTATGGTGTCATTTCATTAGACTAATGCTGGGTGTCTTTGATGGAGCCATTTTCCACAGTCTCTACCCCAAAAGTACTTTCATTTTGAAATTTACCCCTGTAGCTGCTTGAGGGTCCCAAATACAACCACAACAGGATCAGCTTGAGCCTCATTCAATGCAAATGAATGGTTTACTGGTTTAGTAACACAAACGCAGCTCCTGGATTTAGCTCGGAATCCAAACACGTTTCATCCAACACGAGCCTCAGTGATGACATAAATTACAGAAAGCAAGTTTTTAAACTGTCAGCAAGGAAGAATCCTAGGAATTGAGAAGAATTTAGCCAGAAACTGCTGAATACTGAATTTTCTATAGAACCAGAAGGCCACAACCATGGGCTGGGAGGCACTAGCCACACATTTCCTTCATGGTCAACATAGAAAATTGTATTCCTCAGCCATAAATCTACCAAAACAGGAATGGAGGAGGCAGGAATTTAATCAGAAACTCCATAGCTGAGAGCAAAACTCAGCTGCACCACATCACTCTCCATCCTGTGCCTTTAAATAAAACTTTAAAATAACTGAAACTGCTCAGTCATGGCTTTAAAGCCACTGTGTGACACCAGGGTGCAACACAGACCAGTAGCCAGAGCCAGACTGGCCAAAGCTTTATGTTGATTTAATTCCATCTTTAATGCAGGAGGAGAATGGAAGGAATAGGAAAAACAAGAAGTAGCATTAGTGTCCTGCTAAATTTCAGGCTTCTGTGGAATTTCAGCAGTATAAATGGAAAATAGGGAATTACTAAAGTCTCGAGATGTGCCTGTGTCTCGGGTCACTAAAAAACGAGGTGTGTCTTCAATACTTATTCCTCAAGTGCTTTCCCAGAAAAGAAGTCCTCAATCAGAGCCAGCTCCAGGAAGATGAAGAAAAGATGCAATAAAATTTCTGTCCCATCAGGCTCAACAACCTGGAGCAGTCTTGGAGTGCTCCAGCTCTGGGTCAAGAGATGGAAACTTTTTTTTTTTTTTTGTATTTTTGATTTTTTTTGATAAAACCAAACAAAACAGTCAATTGGGCTGATTGGGGATCACATTCTCAACAGGGACCTTTCCATCTCTCCTTCCTCAGGGATCCTTCTCTGGGATTTGCCTTGTTTTAAGCCTTAAATCCATCCTTTTTTCCCAAAAAAAAAGAAGAAAAGATGAACGAGACGGATTTAAGGCTTGCAACGTGTAATTTTCACCAGAAAAAGATGAATAAGAAAATGCACAACCCCCTGGCCATCACCTTTACTCCGAGTCTGATGGCTGATAAGTTACATTCATTTCCCAGGGAATAAATGCAAAAAGAGCACAAAACACCCTTTCCTTCACATGCTCATCTACTGCAGGATTCATCTCAGCTCATTTATTTTCAGTTTGCCCTTTCCCAGCTTTTAATAACTGGTTCTAATAAGCAATATTGCAGTTTTAGAATTTTTTTTTTAAAAGACCCTGTCCAATTTCCTCCTATTTTCTGCAAATGAATTGTTTTTATTAAAAGCAGAGCTGGTTTTGGCAACAGGCTGGATGCTTTTAACTCCTAATAGAGACTTTCCCTAATCTCTTAATTTGGCAAGGCCCATATTTGCATTCCAAATTGCTTTTAGTATCTCCACTGATTCATTACACACAGATATGGTGCAAAAGTGAAGTCATTTTAGCAGCTTTTATAATATTGTAGCATTTCTACATTAAATAGTTTTAAAAGACAAACCACACTGGGAATATTTCTATTCCTGGTCAATTTATATTTAAAAAAAGCAGCTTATGAATGAATTACAGGAATAAACAAGTGGGACTCATCAGACCAAGCATTGTATGGGGTGGGGACGGGGAAAAGGGATTATTTTTACTTCCAGATTGAGAAGGAATCTGTGAATTAGGATTCCTGCCTGGTTTTTTTAATCCAAACTTACCAAAATCCAAGTTCAAGCCTTGAATAAAAGCTTCAAACTCCTCATGGGAGACCTGGGTAAGCTGGATGAGTATTAAGTGAACTAATTCAGTCCCTGTTTCCTGTAAGCCTGAGACACAACACTCGATGCTTTAATCACACAGCCATTTATTTTTATAAAATGTAAAATTACTAAATTGGGCTGGTACTCAATACATCACCAAACGGGGCAGTAATTGCTCCTCATATGAATTCCTAGTCTGGGCTGTTTCCTGATCAGTATTTCCCTCTGATGAAAAACTTTGAATGCTTTCAGATTTGAGACAACAGAGCAATAAAAGCTGTCAGTTGAGCCCGTTTCATGGTCCATGAGATGTAAAATCACCAGACGGATCCTCTCTGCTTACTTTAAAACCTGAGTGAGATTTATTCACAATAAATCCCGAGCTGTAGTGGCTCTGAAAGGATGGAGACACATCGATTACCTTTGCTCCTCAGTGGGCTCTTACCAAATTCAGCTTTTCCTCTCCACCTTTTCAATGCATCCCAAGCTGGTGCTGGTGCTGGGGAGTGCTGATGGGCAATCCTGCTGGCTGGAAGGCAGCTGGAATTCCAAGGGCAGGAGATCTGCACTTTTCCCAGGACCATACATCCATCAGCAAGGGAATGTTAAACTCCTACTTTGGCCGAGGAACACAGAATTCCAAGCTCAGTAGCCCCAAAAAGGGACTAAAACATCTCAGTGCTAACAGGCCTGTCCAGACACCTTCCACTTCTGCACATTTTTATCATCCCACAGAGCTTTAGGGAGTCACCACCTTCTCTAACAAAAGTCTGAATAAGAGCTGGGCTTCTGAAGGATTTGGGTTGGCTTCTATGGCCAAAGTCTCTCTGTTCACCTAAGCAAACACAATCCCCCAGTCGCTCACTCTCACGTCTCTCCTTTTCCACGCTGACCAGGGAAGTCTGATCCTCCCTTGGATATCATATTCCTTACAAATCGTAAAGATTTGCATTGGTGAAAGAAGTGACTCACTGGAGGTATTTCATTTCAGAGTAAACCCAGAGGATCAGTACTGGTATTGCCACATAAATTCATATGCAAATCTTTGCCACGTTAATTCATGCCTTCAGCACAGCAAGAGTTTGCCCAGGCTCAGATCCCTGAGCAGTGTCACAGAACCACAGAATTATGGAATCATTGAAGGTGGAAAAGGCCTCCGAGATCATTAAGTGCAAGCATCAACTGATACCACCATGCCCAATCAAGCAGTGCCAGGGTTTAATCCCTCTTTCTGTGGAGAAATTGTCCCTAATATCCAACTTGAACCTCCCCTGGTGCCTCTTGAGGCTGTTTCCTCTTGTCCTGTCCCTGTTCCCTGGGAAGAGAAAGGCAGGAACCTGCAGCAAATGCTGATACAACCCAGAGCAGTGTTCCAACCTTTGCTGTGCTACCAAGCCTGCAATTTCCTCCCCTCTCTGCAGCAGCCTTGTGCAGATAAAATCCAATTGGAATAAATCACTCCTTTTTCCTGATCGTTATTTCTCTGGAGTGGCTGGGAACTGTGTTCCTGCTGATCTGAATGAATTGCTGTTCTAAATAACAACTAAATTAACTTTGGTGGTTCGATTAGCATGGGCAGAGCCTTGAGCTGGTTATTTTATAATCACTCAAACTGCATTTTTATTCAACAGCTTTATCATAACATTTTCCTAAGCTAGAACTTGAACAGCATTTAGCAAACTGAGAGAAGTTACCAATATCAATATCAGAACCAGAACACAAGCACTACACAGAAATCTTACAATCATTAAGGTTGGGAAAGGTCTCCAAGATCATTATGCCCAACCTTGAACTGGATTATCACCATGTCAGCTAAACCAGAGCACAAAATTCCATTTGTTTTTTGAAACTTTACTCATTTTTGGAACATTTCAATTTTGCCCCATTTTATTGAAAAACTTCTGCCCGGCCACAAAGTCCTCAGCAGAATGTGGTGAAAAATCATTGCTGTAGAAGTTAAGGGTATGTTCAGCTCGACAGGGAATGTGCAAAAGCATCCACGTGGACTGAAGCGTGTTGGGAATTCCTCATGGAATGTTTCAGCAGGTGTGTGAGCACAGTCACACCTCCTGACCACGACTGGGAATAGGAATGGCCTTTTGTCACCACACCCCTTAGGCAAACAGCCATTTAGGAAAATAGATACCCGAGCTTTCAGCCAATTTCAACACTTTCTCACACATTAACTGTTGTTAAAAATGCTTCAGCAATTCCCCAGGTATCCTTATTTTTCCCAGATGTGTACAATATTCCTCAAATATGTATGATCATAATAAACAGCTACATTTCTGGTGCAAATACGTGAAAACTTCTCACAGTGTTGGGATGGGATCCCTGGAGCTGGCAATTCCCAGCATCATGGAATTAAGGAGCACTCCTGATATTTTTCAGCTGGCCCAAAGTCCAGCTCAGCACCATTTCCCAAAGTTAACAAATTGACTTCCATCAATTCTAAATATATGTGGAGCTAAATATAGTAAACCTCAAGTTGAAAAATCACGGCTAAAGCAACATACACTGAGTCTCAGTCTGTGCACCAGCTGTGGGTAAAAATGTGCTGAAAAGTAGAACATTTTGTCTCTTTTCATTTATCAAACATTCAGTTGCAAACACACAGTCATCTGTTTAAGAAGAGCTGAGAATCTGTTAAAATTATTCATTTGATGGTTTTCTGAATTTAAATCACAATTTTCTCTGAAATTCGGATTCTCAGGTAACTTTTTCTGGATAAATGCTTTCAATCAAAAAAAATTTGGTTACTGAAGGTCTTTTTTTTTAAACATGCTTTTTCATTTTAGCAACAATTTTTCATTTATTTGTTAATATGAGCAATGACTTTTCTAGACAGTTGCAAAACATGCACCTACATCAGGATACACATTAATGAACCAACACAGCTGCTGGGATAAATTCAGATATCAATTTATTTCTTTTTTCTTGTGTCATCCTAGATAAGGGGATTGCTAATGCCATGTCAAATTTGACATTTCCATCTCTCCCAAGGAAGGATTTAGATGTTTTTATAACTCACCAAGTCCCTGCTTGGATCTACGTGAGGAGGAACAAGGCAACACAGGACCAAGGTGGAGTCCAGATGAAAGATTTTGGGCAGATCTAGAATTTAATCCTTTATTTCCTTTTAAAACCTGCAAGGATAGCAAAGGATGGTTGGAACCAGTGACTCTCTGTGAGCCAAATCAAACTTTCACTGTCCAGAGCAGTTGTCTGAAGTTGAACTAATTCTGTGCAGTCTCTCTAAAGCCAAGACTAAGAGAGGTTTTTACTTTTTCTCCTCACACACTCCTATTCCTTCAGTGGCTGTGTCCTGTTTGAGCCCTACTTCTAATTCTCCTCATGATCCCTCTTTTCTGTCTTCCTTGCACACTCCCTTAACATTTTGCTCTCCTCTCCTTTCCCCTCATAGTACAAACTTGTACTTGGCCTCTGTTGTCTTAAAAACATCTGATGTTCCCATTGATGCTTCCCATTGCCCTTTCTCTTTTTTGATCCTTTTTTCTAATTTTTTTTTCTCTTTCTATCTCCATTTTTTCCTTGTTTTATCCCCTTCTCCCTCCTTTTTTTCAGAGTTCTCTGGTGCTGCTTTACCACCTCTCTCTGACTTTCCTTTCCTGTCTCTTCCAGATTTCCTCCCTCCTCTTCCCTACCTTGGGATTCCTTCAGGTCTTCCAAGGACAGGCCCCCAGCAAATCTCCTTTACTTCTTATGCTCAAAACCACGAATCCATCTTTTTTTAAACCACAAATCACCCAATTTCCTTGCCAGCTCCTTTTTTTTCCCCTGACCTAAGCTTCCAAGGCTCCATCTCCTTTTTTTCCCCCCCCATCTCTGCTCCCAGTAGGGGAGGATGTGCCTTCCAGACACCCCAACATCGCATTTTTCATAAGCAGCTTTGACGTCTCTTTACATTTGAGGACACCCTCCCACTCAGCTGCCTCCTCATCCTCTCTCAGATGCTTCCCAAAAAGCCACGGCGTTCCTGGTGACAGGAAAAGAGTTCATCAAAGTGCTGGCACCGAAGTGCTCCGCGAGTGAACCTCCTACGCCCCGGGATAAAAATAAACAACAACAGGCAGAACTATGGCTCGGGAACCATATGCTTGGGATTTTTGGCTATCACCAAAAGAATGGGAATCATTCGTGCTCCAGGTCCTTGAGAATCAAACCACCCATAAAGCAAAAATAATTATCATCCATCATTCAGATAAGCTTGAAGCCCAGACAATCTGATGAAGTGCATTGGCTCATGTTTGTTAATTCTTAGCGAACTATTTTTGATTGTTAAATTGTCTGTTAGGTTGTTTTTCCTCCCAGCTCCCAGCCCCAGACAGCTGGAGGTGTTTAAAGGAAAAGTAATGTGCATTTTTTCCACAATATGGAGAATTCCTATTCTTATATTAGTTTTTATTCTTAGAAGCTTTAAGCTGAAATTTGAGTTCCACTGCAATGCTTCCACTAATTGCCTTGAATAATTCAAATTTTACCACTCTCAAGGGCACAACTGGAGCCAGACTGTTCTGAGCCATATTTGTTACTCTGGAGCCAACAGAACAAGTCCGTTTTATGTTGTAGAGCACGCTGAGCTTAAGTTACATTATTTTGTTTGCTTCGAATTTAGACAAGTGAAAAAAAAAAAAAAAATCACAGTGGATCAACTTTGCCAAAGGAGCCCACCAAGAAACCCAGAACAAACCCAATTTTACTTTGGAAGCAGCAGGAACACGTCAAAAATCGCAGCATAACCCTGAAAATTGTCCTTTGTCGAAGAAAATTAGCAAAGGCCTGAACTGTGGGATCTCTCTATTTTTGGCTCAAGAGAGAAATTCTGAAGCTGCTGATGATTTGAAATGGGTCCTGAAGAGAAGGAAGGAAATTAGATTTTTTTTTAACTTACAAAATTGTCTTGCCTGTGTAATAACACTGAGCATGACTGTCACTCCGAAGACATATTAGCTCATTTAGGTAATTAGTGTGAGCAGCATGTTTCCCTGCTTATTCCATTCAATTATAGGGTGCTCACTTTGTCATTACTGGAGTATCTTAATGTGACTTGTAATTAGTGTAATTACAATCCAATGTTAATTATATCTGCCACTTAGACATAATTTTATATAGTAATGGTCTTATTCTCAATAACCTTATTATGTTGTTTATTCAAACAGGAATTTAGCCTTCTTTCATGCGTCAAATATGGAGATTACAAAAAGTACTGCCTGTCATTTTTGTAGTTATGACTCGGGGAGCTTCGCCTTGCAAAATCATATTTGGGGCAATCAATGAATGGAGCAAACCAAATTATAGGGGCTGATTATTAGAGACATGCTGAACTCACAGAAATGATTTGCACAGGAGGCACATTAAGTCATCCTACGGTTCGTGAGAGCCGCAGAGAAAGGTCAGGGGCCATAAATTAACCAGGGAACAAGAGCTGGGATACATAAAGTCTGCATGGTGCTGGGTGTGCTTCTTGTGCTGGTGATAGTGGTGCCCTTATTAACAGGGTAATAAAATAGCAGGAGTAGAAGTGCCAAAAAAAAAATCCTGGGAAAATATTCTCAGTGTTAGTGACACCTTTTTGTACAGGGATTACACATCTGATGAGCAGTTTTAATTTTTCACAGGTTTCTTTTCTCTGATCAACGACATTTTTGGGGGTGCAGCTACACTCTGGTTTTGGTTCTGATTAGCAGAGGAGCTTTGAAGATGCTTTCCTGATTCCTGAACTTTGCTTCACACTGTGGGAATGGAATTCTGCTTCTTTTCCTATGGGGAAACACTGGGAGAGCTGGGGGTGCTCACCTGGAGAAGAGAAGGATCCAGGGAGAGCTCAGAGCCCCTGCCAGGGCCTAAAGGGGCTCCAGGAGAGCTGGAGAGGGACTGGGGACAAGGCATGGAGGGACAGGACACAGGGAATGGCTTCCCAGTGCCAGAGGGCAGGGATGGATGGGAGATTGGGAAGGAATTCCTGGCTGGGAGGGTGGGGAGGGGCTGGGATGGAATTCCCAGAGAAGCTGTGGCTGCCCCTGGATCCCTGGAAGTGTCCAAGGCCAGGCTGGACACTGGGGCTTGGAGCAGCCTGGGACAGTGGCAGGTGCCATGGGACTGGATGATCTTTAAGGTTCCTTCCAACCCAAACCAGGCTGGGATTTTATGAAGCCAAACTAAAAGACACATCCCAGAAAAATCCATGGTGCCCCAGGGTGCTCTCCCATGGCACCAGACCACAAAGAGTCAGAATAAAAATCCACCAAATGCAGCCAGAGGGTTGCCAGCACCTCCCTGCTCTGGCCCCACCACCGGCCACTACAGCCATGAGTTCCTCACACAGCAGAGTCCTTCTGTAAAAGAACTTTTCTTAGGAATTAACCCCAGAGTGGAATAAACTCTCTCTGGAGGCAAAGTGCTCTCCAGGCCAAATCCCACGCTGCCCCACACTACTTGCTACCTCAAACAGCCACAGGGAAATATATTTGAATTAAAAAGCCCTAAAAGAGCCAGTCAAAACAATGCACATATTTGTGCCTCCAGAGAGGCCCAAAAGGACAAGTCAGACATGACAAACATCAGTCACGTTATTTAATGCACAGTGCTGAAGAGTGGCATAAGAACCATAGGAGAGGAGAAGGGAATTTGGCAGCTCTCTGGGAGATGGAAACCAAGATCCCCCTAATCCATGTCTTTTACTGAGTCTGAAAAGGGTTTCAAGGTTTGAGCTCTCTCTTTGGAGGCAAATGAATCATCCAGATTTCCGCAGCTCAGGGTGATGTCCCAAGACAGCTGCCAGCTCTCTTTGAGCTCAGGAAAACCAAGAAGTTTCCAAATGAAAGCAGAGAATCGGTGAAAATAAAAGTAGATCAGGGTATGTACACCAGAGAATGATGCTTAACCCAGCTGGAAAACCAGGAAACATTCTCCAGTCCTGAAGGGAGGCTTAGGGAGCAAATCCTGCTGGGAGCTGAGCCCCCTCCTCTGCCCATGATCTTTAAGGTCCCTTCCATCCCAAACCACTCTGTAATTCCATGATTTTATGAACTATTTGGTCACTCTCACATGCAAGATTTTTCCTTAGTCCCTTTAGGTTTTTTCCACATAAAATAGGATTATTTTTACCACTCAATCTTGCATTTGGTGGGTATGAAATCTGCTTGGATTCTCTTTCTTTAAAACTATCAAGGACCCTAGAATTGTCATTTTTAATGGCCCAAAAGGAAAAGCGAAAATACTTTTTTTTGTTTTGTTTGAAGGGTTGCACAGAGCACCTCTGGAGTAACAAAGTTCTGAAATTTTATGGTTATTTTAACCTTATTCGGGAACTTCACATGCGAAAGTACCTCAAATCCAACACACAACTTCAAGCACAGCATTGCTGAGGTAGATATTGCAGCATTAGGTGATCAAATATATCACTTGGTTATACAATAACTACAATTTATTGTTCCTGCAATGCAAATCCTATACTGGCACTTCTGCATAAATAGTGTTTTCTCACTGGCTGCCAAGTAAATCCTATTTCTGCCACTGACACTCAGTAAACTGACAGTTCTACCTGGTTTACTTGCTTTTTTTCCCTGATTTTTTAATTCAAAGTCCATCTCCTCAGAGCCAGCAGTGGATTTAGAGCTCCCCAGTCAGTCAAGTCACTCATTCCTCACCCTGTGCACTGTGACACCACACCAGGACTGCTGCAATCAACAGCTGGATTTTATTGCTTAACTACATCAGCTCTGGCGTCTCTGAAATGTGCATTCAAACCCGGGAATTAACCATTAACCAGCAGTTTTCCTCACAAAGCTCTCCCACTTTTTTGGTAACTGAAAGGCCACAGCAGGAGGAGCAGATCTGCAGTGTAAGAAATGTTTCCTCTCTCTTCCCACCTGCAGCCATAAACTAGAGCAGAGTTATGGGTCAGAAGAGGTCGTTCCCTACATTTTAGTGGGGTTTGTGGACAAACAACATCACTGCCCACTCCAGCCAGAGGAGATCTCTGCTTGGAAATGAATTCAAGACAATTGATCCAGGCCAGGTTGGATGGAGCTTGGAGCAACCAAGTGGAAGGTGTCCCTGCCTATGGTAGGGGGTGGAATGGGTGAGCTTTGAGTTCCTTTCCAACCCAAACTGCTCTGGGATTCTGGGATTCCAGGTCTGCTCATCACACCTATTTTAATCCTTGAAAAGACTGGGAGCTGGTTACACCTCCAGGAATCATTTCCTCCCTGGATTTGTTTCCCTTTGAGAGGTCACTTATGAGCCCATTTTGCCAGTTCCACTGCATGACCAAGAGAGACATTCCAGGCAATCCCATGTGGGGTTTCTGTCTTTCACATATCTCCCAAACAGTGGGATTAGTCCACCCTGGAGTCACAGGAATCAGGCTGGATGAGGTGGCCAAAGATACCAGGAGCCATTCCCATTCCCATTCCCATGCACCTCAGCCAAGGATGGAACAAGCTCCCCCATGGTGCTTCTCAGGAAGGTTTCCTCACATGCTGCCCTGAGACTTCCACTGAAGAACTTCTCACAGTCTCCAGAGGGAATTAATTCCAGTAATTAACTACCTTAATATTAAAAACCATTCCCTCATTTTTAACCAACTCTTCCCTGCTGTGATTTTTTGCTGTCATTACTCATGTTCTATCACAAGGGACATGGAGAACAAATTGTTTCTTTTCTCTTCCCAGCCCTTTCCATATCTGAGGATTGTGTTACTGTCACTGGGCATCCTGAACGAGAGGAGAGAACAGAGCAAGGACTAAATCTGGGAAATATGAGTGGCCTCTTCCTTCTTAGGCTCTTCCCATCCATCCCTGCAGGTTTCCCTCTGCACCTTCTGCACCCTGAAATCCCTGTTTCATGGAATCACCAAATCATTAAGGTTGGAAAAGACCTTTAAGATTGAGTCCAACCATTCCCACTGCCAAGGCCACCACTGGCCCATGCCCCCAAGTGCCATACCCACATGGATTTTAAAACCCTCCATGGATGAGGACTCCAGCACTGCCCTGGGCAGCTGTGCCAGTGCTGGACAACCCTCTCCATGAAGAAATTTTCCCTAATATCCAACCTAAACCTCTCCTGGTGCAACTTGAAGCCACTTCCTCTCCTTCATTTTCTCATCCATCCTCTCCTTCGTCTCCTCCTTCCCAAACCCCTTCCTGTGACTAGGAGAACAGAGTTCCAGCAAAGCTCTGCTTTGTCTCCCATCCCCACGATGTCTCCTGAGCCCCACATCCCTGATCCCACAGCGGAGGATGCCAGACTCCAGAGTGTCACCCATGGCAAACACCCGGAGCTTCCAGGGAGCTCACGGCTCCTGCAGCACAGCTGGAACTGGGCTGTGGTGAAAACCAACAACAGCTCTGCCCCATCACTGGTCAGACACGCCACCAAACAGCCTCACCCCATTCCTGCCTTCCCATGTAGCCTCTCCATGCCCAAGATGTCAAGGCTGAAGCACCTGATGGATTGGGGCAATTACTGTATCTCAGACATACAAGTCACACTAATGCACAGCAAATACAGCTCGCCTTAATTACAGCTACGGACACGGACATTTGTTTTTCTTAGTAATTAAAATGTTCTATTGTGCTTAATATTGTTATCTGTATTCTTTGGTTAAGTGCAATTTAATTTGCTTTAAGAAAGCTGGGTATAATTTAAAATGAAAAATGTATCCTTTCTGCTTTTTTTTCCCCCTAATGCTATTGTTTGCCATGACTGCAGATCTAGACACAGCAACTTCTGAGTTTGTTCACAAAGTTTCTGGAAGGTGATGCTGTTCTAAAACCCAAAAAAACCTATTTATTTGTGACTGATTCTGGAAATTTCCTAGTTGCTGAGGCACTTAATGGGATAAAGGAGGTACCTGAAGCATTTCCAGGGAAAAGGAGCTTTCACAAGGGAGGTAGAGGTTGCACTGGGGTCCCTGGAGTCCCCTGGTCACAGCTGAGGTGCTGCAATGAAAAACACGGATTAGAATCATGGATGGGTTGGGTTGTGTTGGGTGGGACCTCGCAGATCCTCTCGTTCCAAATCTCCTGCCATAGGCAGGGACACCTTCCATGTGTTCACCTTCCACCCCAAAGATCCCAGGTTGCTCCAAGCCCCATCCAACCTGGCCTTGGCCGCTTCCAGCCACAGCTTTTCTGGGCAACCTGTGTCAGGGCCTCACCAGCCTCACAGGGAAGAATTAATTGTTATTAATTATTAATTAATTCAAGAGCAGCTGACATAACTCCCCTTAAGCCCTCCAAGACGAAAAGTTCCCCTACAAAAGGGGAAATATTTTTGGATGTTCCACATTTGAGAGAAAGAAAATCCCAGTGGTGTTGGCAGCAGCTCAGTCCCACATCCACCTGCAAGGGGGAACCAGAAAACTTCTTACTTATAATTTTTTAACACAAAAACAGGTAGGAAGGTCTGCAAACACCAATTTGGTCTGTTTAACATTGTTGTTACTATTTGACTTGTCACAGCACAGAAAGAATTTCTTCCCTGCAGGAAATGGTTGTATTTCTTCTGTGCACACTGTCCCCTCTGTGGCCACAACCCTCCGGAATCGGCTCCCCCAGAACGATCCGGGACAGAAGTCACAGGAAGGAGCAGTGGTTCCAGCAACCACTCAGGGATGAAATACTGCAGCCTGTGGGACTGGCTCCCCTCTGTCCTCCACAAACCAGGAAGGGATCCAGCCCAAGAGCTTCAAACCACATTTTGGCTGACTCACATTTCTGGAGAGAAGGGATTTTTGGTAAACAGCACGAGCTCGGAGGCTCTCAGAGAACGTCCTCGCTCGGGTGTGCTGTGCAAACAAAGCCCTTTCGAAACCCTCTCTCCTCAGCCTCGTGCCAGCAGCTGACTTTCCCCATCTTACAGGGTCACAGGAACTGGGATATTGTGAAATCACTCACCAGAGATGACCTGCTTTAATCTCAGCTGTCATTTCACACACTCTAGGAAGGATGGAGAAATGTTTAAACATCATCCACTCCCTTCCTGTAAATTCCTGGACTGTTTTTACTCCTTATCTCAAGCTGGAGAATCTCAAACTGAATCTGAGGTCCTGCTCTCCCTGCATGATTCATTAGGAGAGCACAGAAATAAAGATGTCAATTCTCACTCAAAAGAGGTCATGCTCTGGTCCAGAACTTTGGTTCTTTAGCTCAAGAACTGGGTTTCCCCCAGCTCACCTTCCACAACAGGTTTGATTCTGTCAGGCTATAAAAATGATCTTCCAAAGCAGATTTTTGCTCAACATGAAATACAATCCTATTCCAACCCAGATTCCAGTATCAATATTATCTCCTACTGAACAGAAGAGGTTGCCCAGAGAAGTGGTGGATTTCCCATCCCTGGAAATATTCAAGGCCAGGTTGGATGTTGCTGTCTGAAGTTTTTTCTCAAATTCAAGGAATCCCAAACCTTACAAAACAATAAACACCACAAACCCTCACGGCACAGAAACAGAAAATTGAGGGAGGAGAGTGGTGCTGTTAATTCAGAATAAACTTTCTTCCTCCCCCAGAAAGTATCCCAAAACCCACACAGTTAATGAATGAAGTGTGCATTTGTAATGAGGATAAACCAAGCAAATCCAGGTCACTACTATGAATATTTCACACTATTTAATGACAAAATTTCAACTTTCAAGCAGAAAAGTTCAAAACGGTGTTAGGATCTGTAACTCCCATTGACTGACAATTTCTGGGATCTCAGTGTAGTGTAAGCCTTTAACCAGGGTCTCTTCTTGGCTGTTTCCCTGCCTTTGCCACCCTGCTGTGACTGTGGCTCCTTCCACTCCAGTACCCTGAACCCATCACACAGCTGTGAATTTGTTCCACTTGCTACTCTTAAATCCTGAACTAGAAAAGCACAAACAGAATTCATTTCTTTTCCTGTTTCTGTTTTCGTGTTTATTTTTTTTCCTCCTGGCAAACCAAACACTGCCAGAATTCTGTATTGCTGCATTGCCCTGACCTGGGGTTTCACTCAGCCAGCTGACACACACTAAAATCACAACTTCTGTTCTCAGCCCCTGAATTCAACACGTGTTGGTTAATCTCTGTTGAAAATTCCCCTGTTTTCCCTCGTGGCTGCAGGGACACCTGGGCAGTCATGGAATGCAAGAGCCCTCCTGGTGTGCATCCACCTGAGCTGCCCATGTGAACCATTTCTCTGTCCTAAGAGAAATGGATAATTTTTATATCTATAGTTATCCACAATTAATAACACAGCCAAAGCTTTCTCCTCTGAAAAGCAACAGTTAGATAACCACGCTCTGTGTCAGGCCCCATAAAATACTTCAGAAAGCAATATGTACAACTGCAATTTTCCAGCAGAGACCAAAACAAATTAGCAGCTTGTATTCCTCTGTGCTTTGCTAATAATTTGTTTCCAGTGCTGTGCCGGTGAGCAGGGGTGGTGTAATGAGGGGCAGGAAATAGTAACGGCCTAATTAAACTGGGGTGGGTAGGAAGCAAACCATCAATCCTGCTTAGCTGCAGCTCGGTGGGCAGCACTCCCCCATGTGCTGGCAAGAAATGAATTCTTAAAAAATAATAATAAATTAAAGAGCTAAGCAGAAGCAGGAGGAGAATTGCTTTGACCTGGACCGTACTTACAGGAGTTATTTATCAAAATCTTTACCAAGACTGCCTGATGTTACATCCCACCACAGAGAGTGGTGTATTCATCCCCAAATTTACAGATCTATATGGTGCATGGAGGAGCAGGGCACAGAACAAAGACAATGCACAAGTTGCCTTCTCCTTGATGGAATTAAGCTGCTTTGGAGTCACAAAAACCCACCCACGTTTACAGATCAAGGAATTTCTGGCCTCAGCAGCAAAACCACAGCAAAGAACAGCAGCATCAGCAAAACTCTGGTTTTCCACTCAGTTCACCTGCAGCACTTACAGAAAATATCCTTACTGTGGAAATTGTGTCTCACCTGCAGGAGGAAGTCTTCCTCTAGCAGAGCCCTGGAGTGGGAGCAGCAGGTGCTTATGGAAAGGGTTTTTCTGCTGGCTTTGGGACATCAGCTTTCAGGAACATGAGCCAAGCAGGCGAGTTCCTGGGTCAGGAAAGCTGCAGCCACAGCCCAGATTCTTCTTTTTTACACACTGATGTCACCTGGAGCCATGAATTTTTCACTTTTGGGGCAAACCAGCAACGCCAGCAAAATGTTGCAACAAGGCCTCATTCCGCTCTCCTCACACCGCCAGGGAAAACTGCAGATGTCTCTTCATGGGAGGGAGAGAGAGAGCACCCAAAGTGCCAACATTTCAGGGGAATCAGTCCCTTGTATTTTTGGAAATCTTAATCCAGAGGAGAGTTATCACACAAGCCCCAGATCCAGAATTTATGAGGTGCTCTTGCAGCATTTGTGGCAGACATAAGGGCATCTTCCCAAATAGGATTCAGCATTGCCACACTCAGGCTTTTCCCATATTTCCTTCAGTTATTCCACTTGTTGATCCATTTGAATATCACAGCAGAGAGTCATTAAGGTTGGAAAAGACCTCCAAGATCACCAAGTCCAACCTTTGGCTAAACATCCCCACTCCCACTAAACCACATCACCCACCAAGTGCCACATCTACCCAGCTTTTGAAGGCTTCCAGGGATGGTGACTCCACCACTTCCCCAAGCAGCCCATTCCAATGCCTGATCCCTCTTTCAGTAAAGAATTTTTTCCTAATATCCAACCCAAGCCTCCCCTGGTGAAAATATTTCCCTTTGTCCTATCACTGGTTGCCTGGGAGAAGAGGCCAAACCCCCACCTTGCCATAACCTCCTGCCAGGACTCATTGAGAAAAACTTGCTCAGACTTACCTCAAAACCTGTCCGTAATATCAGTAGGAATAGCACCAAATATTAACAGGAAAACCATAGAACTTCATAGACATTCAAGATAAAAAAAATGGATGTTTAAAACTACATTAAACCAGAGTCTCCTTCCACAGAGAGAGTTTTGGGGACCTGCAGAACATTAAGGGTTTTTTCAGCTGGACTCAATAATCCCCATTAGGTCTGAGAGCTGCACCTGAGGATCCCTGTGCCCATCCCATCTCACAGCCACAAATGGTTTCCTTCATCAAGGAACAAAATGGGTTAAAGCTTTGGAAGCTACTTGAACATGAAGAGAGCCAAGTGTATTTCAGTAAACACAAGAAGAGCTGAAATATCTTAAAATCCAAGAGACCTCTGCAATGAGATTCCAGAAGCCCAATGTGTCATGAGACTGGGGATGATATCCTAAAACAATCCCTGAATTAACATTAAATCTCCAACAGAGCATTTGCCCTGATCTCTTCGGGAGCCAGGCTGAACTTATCTATCATTTATCTGATACTAACATTCATTTATTTCCAACCTGAGTTTGTAGCTTCGCTCATTACACAGAATTTTTTCCAAATAAAAAGTCAATCTGTTGCTAATAAATCCCCTGGCTCACAGTCACTGGCACAGCAGCTCTAATATCTGATGTAAATAATACATTCAAGATGTTCCCTTAAATCAAGAGTTAGACCATGGTGCTGAGACTCCTGCCTGAGGGCTCTAAACCCCTGTGTAATATTAATTATAATTACCTCATTAAGCTGCTGCTTTAGCACCTTTACACCAAAGCAGCGCCACTGAGGGAATTTGAAGGAATCACCTAATTCCTAAAGTAAATCATGGCAAGGGCAGGATCTCTGCTCCTGAAGCATCCCAGCAAATGTCCTTCAGAACCAGTTAATGACAGGCACCAATCCCAAAGAGCTGGAAACTCTTTGGGAGTGGGGAAACAACTTGGAAATAACAGCAAATAAAGCAGAGTTTATTACTGCAGGCAGTATTAACAGGGATTATTATTATTTGTTTTCACTGTTTTGTCCCCAAAATTTGTGTTTTCAAGCCAATATCTCCTTGCAAACATCTTAGATCTGAGGCGAAGCTGACACCATCTGTCAAAGTATGGTATCACTTTTAGGGCAGTGAATCCAAAAGGACCAGGTAATCCTAAAATTCCTGAAATGCCTGCTGTCAGGAAGGTTGGGGGATTCCAAAAGTGGGGCAGTGAACAGTAGAGGACTGACCACATGAGATAACTCAGCTGCCATGTTGCACAACATCCCCTCTCCCAGCTGAACTTGGAACTCAGCATCATCCAAGTTTTGTGTTCAGATGCCCAAAAACTGCCCTAGAATGATGTTTCATGAAGACTCCTGTGTTTGTGACTTTTTTTTCCCCTTTTGTGTCAGTTCGGTCCCGTGTCAGGCAAGAGGGATCCTCCAGAGCTGTGGGGAATGTCCTGATGATCAGGACAGGAGCTTTTCACCACCAGAATATAGGAACTAAAATACAGCTCTCATCATTCTTCTAGTCCCAGTATTAAACTGGAGAGGAAAAAGGTGCTGCCAGGAGAATTTGGAATACTACACAAATCCTTTCATCCATAAACTACCTGAGAACATCGGCTGGGAGAAGATATGTGAGTATTTCCAATACAATTAACACCAGGGGTGGGTTTGAGCAGGTTTAGCCTTCAGCTAATGCAGGGGATTTGAAGATGTAACGTTTTCCCTAAGAACTACCAGGAGTTACCTGTTTAATCTACTTCAACTCTCCATAGGAGGCCTTACTTCCATATTTAAGTGGGTTTTTTTTAAAACAGAACCCTTATTTTGCCATGGTCAGGATAAGGCACTTCATGGCCCCACCCTTCATTTACACATAGAATGTGAAAATTTCCCTGTGGTTGTCCCCCAAAAAGCACATTTGGGGTGATGAACACAGCAGAAAGACCCCCTATAATACAGGGTCTTACATAAATTATCTATATTGCTTTCTGTTTCAGTCTTTGCTTTTCCCAGCCCTGGTTTCAGGAAGGAATTGTGCTGGCATGGGATGAGGTGAAAGCAAGAACCATCCATAGCCCCGGGGTTCATACCAAGACACAAACCCAGCCTGAAAAGCCACAGGGATATTTGAGAAGACACCAGGCAAAGGCTGAACAAAGAGCCCTTCTCACAGCACTCCCCACAAAGAGGCCAGATCTGAAGGGATCTGTTCTCACACGACGCAGACGTTCACAAAAATACGCATTTTAATTCCCTTTCAACACCACGCTCTTCTTCACAGCTCTGTTTTTAGGGTATTTGTGGTGTTTCTTGAGTTATCACACACCTATCAGAGATGCACCTCTTCAGGTCTGGCGCGTATTCCAGCCTCGACTTGGAAAACTTTTCCTACTTCCCAATCTCTCCACATAAAATACAGGCAGGCACAGGAACACAAATAAATACCATTAAATACTGTTCTGATAGATGTGCTTTTTGTCTTCTGAGCATCTTATAGAACGATGTTTTGGGGGAAAAAATGTTAAATAGCTCTGAACCAAGCTGTGTCAAACTTATTGCCAAGTCTAACAAAGGGCTCCTGTGAAACGTAACTCTTCTGTGGAATATACTGTAATTGTACTTTTTGAAAGCAATGTCAAATCATTGACATCGACTTGGTGTTCCACGGGAAAAGTTACAATATATAGAAGCTGTAAATTAGACCCTAATCCAAACTTATCACGTTGATAGTTGTTAGACAGACTATTTGGGTGCCTATTTAGCTCTGTGATTTTTCCATTCCTCATTCAAGCTGTTGTCTTTCCCTGAGATTTTCCAAATCGGATTTTCCGATAACCTTCACGATAAATTTATGCTGCAGTTACAGCACGGTAAAGTTAAACTCAAGCCAAATCACAAATGCAAACTCACCAAGGATTTATGAAGAGAAGAATCAGGGCCTGGCAGATGAAATCCAGGTTGCAGGAATTTGAGCAAGTATCTGTGAGCTGCCACCATATTCCTGAAAAGCAAAATCCATAGAAGCTCCAGACTGAGCAGTTATGCCATTTATCATCTACATTAGCATATAGTTTTAAAATTCATCTTGTCTAATTAATGATTTTTAATTCTCAACATGACACGAGGAATGTCGTGTCACAATCCAACATGACACCTCACCCAATTAGTGAGCCCTAACATCCAACAGCAGCATCCCAATGGAGCAAAATATTGGTGTTGGGGGTCTCCAAGGTGCCGCCCTAAGTACAGAAATATGGACATGACACTCCCAACCCAACCTAAAACATTCCTTTGAAAGCTGGAGAAATCCTGAAGGATTCAGGCTGGGCAGACATTGACATGCAATGGATTTGCCGACACGAATTCCTACACGTGAGGAAGCAGGATCTTGGGACCCCCTTGTTAATCACCACCAGATGTTGAATGTGTTCATTATCACCTCCTTTGGTGCTGTTTCATACAGCTTTGAAGAGATTTCGGAGTGAGATTGTACCTTCCAGATGGGAATGAAAACATAACAACACTCGTGCAAATAGAGGAGGGAAAAAGAAAGAAAAGCATATTTTCCAGAGAAAACAAGTTCTTGTTCTCTTGAGGAGCCTCCCTTGACTGCCAAAATTATGACAACAAAACCCACTTTGGAGATAGATTTAAGGGAGACTTTTCAAAAGATGGTTTGGGGGCATTTTTCTTTTTTTGCTCTTCCTGACAGTCACATGGCTTAATTAGCACAGGCCAAACACGGGCAGAAGATGAACCCCACCTCTAATTCCTGATATTCCAGAACTTCTCAAGTTGAAGACACATTTACACGGCAGATTTAAGGCTGCAAATTCACAGAGAATGTTTACTGAGGACAGAACAAAGTCTGAGGGACATGCTGAGAGTGCTGTGCCTGCTGACATCTCCCTGGAATTCCTAGGTCTTTCTGGAAGTTGAAGATGTCCTCCTTCAGATATTCCAGAGAATATCTGGCTGCCCCATCCCTGGAAGTGTCTGAGGCCAGGCTGGACGGGGCATGGAACAACCTGGGATAGTGGAAGGTGTTCCTGCCCATGGAAGGAGGTGGTACTGGCTGAGCTTTAAGGTCTCTTGCAATCCAAACCATTCCACGATTCCATGATTCTCGCTAGAAAACAACTTTTCCATCCTACCCACTGGAAAAAGTCCCCTCAGCACTTCTCCAGCTCACATGCACAGTGTTTTACATTGGGTCGCCGCTGAGATCATCAGGACCAAGTTTTAAATCACGAAACTGCAAACGCTCTCTCACCTTGGCTATATTTTAATAGTTGAAGTTTTGGGGTTGGTGAGTGAAAGTTGCTCAGTGCATCCACCCCAGAATCCAGAGGGAAATACAACAGGGGACGCGAGTCCTGGTGCTCAACAAACCCCTTGGTGGCCGTTTTGCCGACTGCCACGGGAAGCCCTCCGTGAGTGACCGCGATGGCTGAGCACCAGATCTCTGCCACACCTTTACAGTCCACGATGCCCCTTTCGCTGCTCCCCGAGCCTCCCTCCTCCCACTGCTCCAGCTCCATCTTCCCCACTCCTAACATTTTGAACAGCTGAAAAGCTGCCAATTTTTTGAAGGCAACCTATTTCCAGAACTGTTTCTCTACCTCAAGATCTGTAATTTCTCCCAAAACACCCCTCTGGAGCAGAGCCCAGGACTGGCAATATGTTCCCCAGGAGCAGGGAAAGGTTTACGTTTCAATACCTATTGCACCTGTCACCATAATACCAGGCATTTTCCACCCACGGCGCAGGAGAGAATCCAAACTTCCTGTGGGATGTGCAAAACTCGCACTCAGCCTTGGGAGCCATCCAGGCATGGTTATCAGGAAGAGAAAAGCTATTTCTGCTGGCTTGCAGGAATTGATGGCACCATTTAGTGTCTTGTCTTTATATGCAAGTGTGTCTAACCCAGTTTCTCCACAGCTGCTGTGACGTAAATAAATTCAGTATTATCTCCATTTTACATTGTAGGGTGGAATATAAATAGTCCTGGGCATAATTCAGTGTTTGAGACATGGAGTACAATTCACCCATCGAGCTGCCGAACACAACACAAAACATTTGACCTGCTTCAGGTACAGCAGGACAAAAATATTATCTGTGATATGCAGACATATCTCCCTAAGTAGGATGGTGTTTCTGGGAAAAAATCCCGTTGGGTTGATCATTTCTTTATCGTTGTAAAATGAGACTTCAAGGGCTCCTTTAGAACAGTACATCCCTACTGTAGTGATCAGGAAATATTAGTATATGTTATACACGAAGAAGCCCTAAAATATCTACACTTTCTTTACAGAATTAGCTCCCCTTGAATGGTAACTATGTATAAAATCCTGATTTTTTTTTTTTTCTGCACATCCCATTACCTAATCAGACAAAATCATTTGCTCCAGCTGAATTTACTAGAGGAAAAAATGTATCTCTTGGTACCTATAATTTTACTTCAGGCTTTCCCTCTTAAGGTAGCAGTGTTTCAGCTGCAGGCTGGAGTGAAACCCCATCATTCGCAGGAAAACCCAATCCACCCTTAGAAATACCTAACCCAGGAAAGGAGATACAAATTGAGAGGGGTTTTTTCACCATAAATACAGCTTTGGGCAGCAAAACCCCTCCGATTTTGTTTCAGCAATAAATCACTTCCCTGACTTGAGTTAGTAATGAGATTTTTAATCATGTGGATTGAACATATCCTGGAGTTAATAAAAAAGTATGGCTTCCTCTTTATCCTTAATAAAAGATTTTTACACTGCTCAAATGATCAGTATTACGTTTTTAAAGGACCTGAGATTGATGCTTTTCAATTCTCCTTCCTATTTTTCCAGGCTTTTATAATTCAAAGGTAATATAGGGAAGAGTTAATAATTCATGAGGTAATTTTAAGGCTTTTATTCAGAACCCTTTTGCCTATTGACTTAAGGATGTGCCATAAAATATCCAGGTATTACTATCCCAGCAATTTGCAGCTCTGCACAGATGAAATCTCTGAATTTATGCAAGTCAGGATTCGTGTTTAAGAATCAGAGCGCATCATTCCAGCCTTGGAAGGGTACAGGGGGAGGAAATAGCTTTCCAGCACTATTTAAACGAGAGTATTTCATGTCTTCACACAGTTCTGCTTTTTCGCCCTTGTTTGCAGGTTTATTCTTGATGGAGTTATTTTTGCAGTTGCCAAGAGACAAAGGAGCTGGGGGAATATTTTTAAAAAGGTAAATTCTGCTGCACGAGTCCTGCGCTCCCACCTGCACAAGCTCCAAGTCAAACCCTCCGCACTGGGAGAGCTCAGCCAGACAAAAACCAGATCCTCACAACAACAACGACGACAACAACAATAAAAGTGGACTTGTTTGAGATGAAAACATCCAAACTGGCTCCCAGTTAATACAATCCAAGAATATCCCATGTCAGTCACTAAAGGATGCAAAGTTGGTGCTGTTGGGATGAGGCAGGGAGGGACAGCAGTGTCTCCACAGCCTCTCTTGCCACAGAGCAGGCACCTCCAAATGCCATTCCATGAGCTGACAGGAGAGTTCGTCCAAGAATTCCACAGAAAAGTGGCAGTTTTGGTTGTGCCTCTTAGTGGTTTGCAGTGAAGGATGGGAGTGAAAATGGGGCTTGGGGGTGCAGTATTTGGTTCTTGTAAATTAATTTCTTTTATTAAAAGGAAACCAAACCCCAAACCTCACTGAATTTGTTATTTAATCTTCTTCCCTCAGAGCTGCTCATCAGACTGTGTTTGGTTACCTCCACAAAGTACTGGATTAGTAACAGCCAGACTTCAATACAGAATTTGATACTGGGAAGAAATCATTCCCTGTGAGTGTGGGCAGGCCCTGGCACAGGGCGCCCAGAGCAGCTGTGGCTGCCCCTGGATCCCTGGAAGTGTCCAAGGCCAGTTTGGATGAGGCTTGGAGCACCCTGGGATAGTGGAAGGTGTCCCTGCCCATGGCAGGGGGGGGATGGATGGGCTTTAAAGTCCCTTCTAGCCCAGACCATTCCGTGATTCCATGATATTTGGTCAAGGGATTTTTGCCTACTTAAATAACCAAGGCATTTTTATCACCCTCCTTTCAGCTACTGCAAAGGAATCACCCATCTCCCACAAGATCTCAGGGAACGCTAAGTAACAGGAGAGAGTAATGAAAATTGATGCTAATTAATAACTCCACCTCTAACGAGGAAAACAGAGCTCAGGTGAGCACAGAGCCATCAGTTACTGCCATGAGAAATCAACAGTCCCACCTTTATTAGCATTTCCCTGCATGGAAAACCAGGAGATCCTGTGCCTGTTCCTCTAAATTTTTCAAATGAGACAAAAGTTTTACCATCCCAAGGAAAACGGTGTCTTTATGAACTTCTAGTGACATCAACTGGATTATATTTCATCTCAGGCCAGCTCTGTGCTTCATCCTCTGCTCTCCATCCAGTTCCCATCTCCACTGGAGCCTCTCTGAACTCCTCTTCTTGATTTGACCTCAGAGTCCCAAAAACTCCTGCCTAAAGTTTCCTGCCTCACTTCTGCAGCTCCAAAAATGCAAATTGCTGTCAGGTTCTTCAGATCCCTCTGAGAGACAGGCAGCATATGTCATGTGCATTATTCAGAGCTTTCCATGGCTGCTTTTCCAGGGAGGTTTAAAAAGGAACAGCAAACCATGTGTCAAACCCAAACCCTTTGCCACGATCAAGATAATCATGAAGTGACATAAAGACTAAAGCTGGACTAGCACAGGGGTTTATTTCTAATGTAACAGGATGGCCATGCAATAAATTTAATACTTTTTAGCCAGACAGGACCAAAGGTGCACTTTACACAGCTGAGCTCTTTTGTAGATGAAACTCTGAGGAAATAGCTCAAGAAGAACTTGGAAACTGTAACTTTTTTTTATCCTGAGGAGCAGGAAAACCATGGCAGTGAAGCACAATGAGAGGAGTTTCCTTTGTGCTCAGTTGAAAAGTAACCACATTTTCCCTGTAACGAGTGGCCTTCAAAATCCTGAGAGCACCTCCAGGCTCTCCCACTCGAGAGAAGGAACAGAGGAATTTCACCGTGGGCACACAAATTCTGGGAGCTCCTGACATTTTTCCTCTTGGTCACACAAACGCATCTCTACCCTCCTAAAAGAAATATCCTCGGAAGACCCAGACTCACAGAAACACCCCAAGAAGACCCCTCCTTACAGCCCCCCCCCCCCCAGAGATTCTGTCCCCTGCATTTCCACGACAAACAGAGATAAATAAACTGCTCAGGACCATGCAAACCCATGGATATCATTCAGTACACAACAGCAAACAAGCCGTGGAAGTGGAAGTGTAAATTCTGGGATCCTTGTTTATGTTCCCAAAGATTTCGTTTCCATGCATTTGTTGAGCATTATTAGAAACAGCCCAGCCAACAAAGCAAACCTCAAATCCTGCTCTAACTAAGGTTTAAAAAAAAAACCCCAAACCTTTGAGTGACTCCTAGCACTCAGCCTAGAAGTGCCTGCCAGGAAAAAGGGAATTTTGGAGATGGCATCTCATCAATTTTCTTCATTTGTGTCAGAAGTTGAGCAGCTGTCTCCTTACCAGACTGAAGTGGAGCCAAAAACCTTGTCAGGCAGCCGGAGAAAAAGCACTTCAGAGGAACTCATCTCCAAGACCCCAAAGGGTATCACATTTTGGAGCAGGCATGTGTTAATATTCCTACTCCAGTATCAATTGGCAAAGTTCTGCAGCAGGAGGGGGGGAAAAAAGGCTGCTTTGTTTGTTTACACTGCCTGCTCAGGGAAAGCAGGATGCCACACATACTTGAACTCCCGAGTTTGTTTGTTTATTTACTTATGGCCAGCAAAAGGATTTTAGGTTTATCTTCCCCTGAGCTGGTGAGGAAAGTGAAATAAGGTTCAGCTCCATGGATGCACCTGGACTTTCTGCAGAGCTCTGTTATTCCCAGCCATGTGGGGGTTTCAGCACGGGATGAATAATCCCAGCGAGAGCCGTGCTTGAATCAGCTCGCAGCTCCAGCAGCCTCGGATTGTGAGACACTGGGAAAACCCAGCTCTAAATTTGCACCTTCTTCATCACGTGCTGGACTGAGGATCCTTCAGGGCAACCCCCACAGAAACTTTGTGCTCCCCAGCACGGCGGGTGTGACGAAGGAAGCAATCAAATTCCAGCATTTTTTGCAGCAGGAGCTTTGCCAAGCAGGATCCATCACTGTAAGGCACAGTTTGATCAAACCGAGGGAAGTTACTGATCTTAATTCAACCCAGAGCACAAGCCGGGGAAGGTCCTGTCATCCTCCTTTTGTCATCAGAATCCCAAATATCTACAGAGCACAGCAGGTATAGGGTCTGACCTCTCCCAAGACATGTTTTTGTGCTCCTACTAACCTAAAAATTCACATTTCTCCCCTTTGTGTGTGACAATTCCACTCCTGAAGCAGACCCCACTCGGCAGGATCTGGGTGTTAGGAGGAGACAGCAACACCCTGGGATTTGCTGCTCTCTCCGTGTGGGATGGGGCTTCCTCAGACCACGTTTCAGAGCAGGAAGAGTCGGCACCTGCAGCCATGGCAGGATATTGGTTCGTTTGATTTTGATAGAATGGTTTGGGTTGGAGGGGACCTTAAATCTCATCCCATGCCACCCCTGGCCACAGGCAGGGACACCTTCCACTATCCCAGATTGCTCCAAGCCCCATCCAACCTGGCCAGGTCCAAGGATCCAGGAGGATGAAGCTGTCGGTAACCCACCGTACAGACAAAGGCGCCGTATACAAGGTTGTTATTAAAGTGAATAAATACAGGAATAACCAAACATTCAAGATCCTCCTTCACCAACCATCTTCTCTCAGCCAGCTTTTCCCCAAAATGTTTATTTACTACACAGCCAGGCTTTTGGCAGCCTTCCCACTGCAAAATGTGCTTCCCAGATATTACAAAGTGAACTCCAAATGAAAGAGACTTTTTTGTTCTTAGGTCTCCTTTCTTCCACACAGATATCACTTCAGAGCTGTTCCTTTAAGGCACAGTTTTGCCCAGAATCTCTCAAATACTCAGTTAAAGAGAGATGAGTCCACAGACCATCGCTAAAAATGAGATTTCCTACGTGGTCTTCAGCAAACTACTTGAAACAGACATTTTAGCTTCCTCTGTTTATCAAAGCAATGCTTCCTTACTTTTCACTAGAAATGCAAAAAAAAGAAGAAGAAAAAAAAGAAAAATTATGTACATGAAAAACCATTGCTGTTGTATTTTTAGCATGTTTAAATAATATTTTAAAATACCAATTAAATAATAGACCAACAAGATTTTGGCATTCAGGTATTGCATGGTGGGAAATAAGAGTTCTTTGAGGCTAGACAGAAAAAAAGCAAAGAACAGAAAATAACGGTGATTTGAGTGAATGATGTTCCCCTATTTCAGTATGGAATCATCAGAGAATCATGGAATGGTTTGGGTTGGAAGGGACCTTAAAGCTCATGGGCATGGGCAGGGACACCTTCCATTATTCCTGGTTGTCCAACCTGGCCTTGGACACTTCCAGGAATGGATATATATATATTTATATATATATACATATATACATATACACCGAACTATTTTCCACAATGAAGTTCCAGTCATAATCGAGATCTCTCAAAAACCCAGCTATAAATGCAAACCAGTAAGAAAACAGTGTGGTTTAGCTCCTTTGCCTGCAGTCCAGCAGAGATTCCTGCTCAGCACTCGCAGACTGGACCGAGCACATCCAAGAGAGAGACCATCCACGGCTCTCCACAGATATTCCCGGGATGGAAGCGCCCGCTGACAAATTCCCGAGCTGCCAGTGTACAGTGATGAAATTCAATAGCCTCCCAGCTGCACACTTGTGACTTGTGAAGGCAGGGAAATGTGGGGATTGGCAGCAGGCTCTGGCAGATGAGCTCATTTTACAGATGACACAGGGGATTCTGCCAGGCTGACGTTGAACACTCCTCTTGCTTTTTTGTTGTTGTTGTTGTCATTCCAAAGCTCCTTCTTGGAGCTCTCCTGGGTTCCCAGTGCCCGTTCTCCTGAGTCTCCTATTTACTTTTCTGACTCTGCAAAGTGCTGTGATTGCTCAGCTCAGTTCCCTCAGCTCTGCTTATGTAGAACTGAAATGGAACCGTGTTTGTTCTGGAAAAATGTCCCCTTTCACTTCAGTATTTCAGTGCATTATCCCATAGATGTGCCCTGGTTTATTTCTCTGTTCAAAGTAGCTTGGATTTCACTAGACAGGACCCCCTCCAGAAATAGCTGAAATGATCATGCCTTGACTTTTGGGATCTTCCAGACCACTTGGAGAGAAGGAAAAATTCCTTACTAAAGACAAAAAGACTCGGAGTCGATGTCCAGTTCCAGCACTAAGTGCTGAGCTGGCCTCATTCTATCCAAAGCTGGGTGACGTGGGAGGCTCTCAAAGAAATCCCAGGAATAGAACCCCAAAGTGGTTTGGGTTGGAAAGGACCTTAAAGCTCATCTCATCCCACTCCCAGCAGGGACACCTCCCACTGTCCCAGGCTGCTCCAAGCCCCGTCCAACCTGGCCTGGACACTGTCCTGTCCCTCCATCCCTTGTCCCCAGTCCCTCTCCAGCTCTCCTGGAGCCCCTTCAGGCCCTGCAAGGGGCTCTGAGGTCTCCCTGGAGCCTTCTCCTCTCCAGGTGAGCACCCCCAGCTCTCCCATTCTGGCTCCAGAGCAGAGGGGCTCCAGCCCTGGGAGCAGCTTAGTGGCCTCCTCTGGTCTTGCTCCAGCAGCTCCACATCCTTCTTACACTGAAGACACCAGGACTGGACACAATAATCAAATCAAATTTGGATTATTCTTTATCATTTTTCTCACCCTTGAACTCTTTGCCACCACCACTGAAATGTTCAACTGACATCTGTGACAAGATTTAAATAAGACACAGAATCAGGTGACAAAAACTCAGCTTAATTCCTGATGGTTGTTTTTCTGATGCTGCTCCTGTATGATGTAGAGCCCTAACTCAGATTTATCACACCAGAAAAACAGATATTATACTATATTAATTGTATTTCTTACATTATATATGCAATATAATAAATCTAATCAAATAGAACAGAACAGGTTATCATAGGCATTTTAACAAAGGTTAATTGGGATATTAACTGTTCTCCCTGTACAGACTTTCAGTGTGAGAAATGTCTCAAACATTTAAAGCCCCCTTTAATCACCAGACCTCAAGGCCACCCTTCTCATTCCCAACCCAGTAGCTCCCACTAGAAAAAGATACAGATTTTTTCCTGGGAAAAACTCAGACTCCTTGTAGGAAAAATGAAATATTATTTACAATTTTGAGGAACAGACACCATCCCCCTGAAGAAAAATGTTTAATTTCTGTGAGGTTCTACAATATCTTTCAGAGTTGGAATCATCCACCAAAATCTTTCACGGGGAGCTTTCAGGTTATTGCTCACGGTAAGAAATAAAGAGGAAGGAAAATTCTCTGGACTGCCAAAATAACGCTCCCTCTCTCTTTTCATGTCTCTGATTTTTGAGGGAGAAAGCAAATTGCTCTGCAATAGATTTGCATGAATCACAGCACCAAATCCACACAGGGAGCCGAGATTAGGGGTGAAGGGAGGAACAGGGAATCGCCTGTGCCGTGAGAAATCCAGGGGGAAAAACGAGGAGCTGCTTCCCCGAGCCCTGCTCTCTGTGCCAGAAGGAAGGACAAGCCAGGGACCACAGAAGAGTTAATAATTAACCAAAATTATTTGCAATATTTCACAGGATTTCAAATTCACAGCATCTTCCTCACCCTCCTTTTGGATTTTGATGCTCTTGAGTAGGATGGGAAAATTTCTCTTGAAAGTGGGATGAAAATATCCAGGAGAAGAGTTTGTTTAACAAGAGCCCAAAGCAGGGAACAGTTCATTCCCAGCCTGTTTCTCAAGGCAGCAAACACACGGAACCATTACTGATCCCCCTCCTTTTTCTATCTTTTTGAGAACTCTTGCACAATCTGCTGTTCCCCAGCGTTTCAGCAGGAAGAATTCACCCCTCTCAAGCCTTGCTTTTTTTATTCACCCCAAAAGCTGCAACTTTCCCTTCAAACTCTGCACGTCATCCTCATCAAATCCTACGCAGAAATGGGCATTAAGTGTTTTGTTTACTCATAACTCGGCAGAGCCACAACAAAGAACAGAATGTAAAGAATGAACTCCCTTTGCAGAAGTCATTCAGAGCCAAACAAAAGCCTTTACCTTCCCCAAAACAGATTTTTCCAAGTGGGCCTCCTCTCTTTCTGAACTGCCCAGCATTACAGGGAGCTCTCAGATAACTCAGAGACGCCTGAGAGCCAAGCTAAAAGCAGAAGGAATGAGAAAGTTCTCCTGCATCTGATTTTTGGTTTTCATTGAAAAGGCATTAAGGAAATATGGGCTTTTCACCACTGCAATGTGAACAAGCACCCGCTTTCCACATGACGTGCAGGGACCTGCTGGATCCAGGCTCCTTCCAACTTCCCCTCGGCTGTGGCAGCTGGATGGATTTGTTTCCACCTGCTTTCCCCTTTTGTCATTCCTGAGGTATGCTGGAGAAAGCCAGGTTAGCTCTAAACTCTTAGCTTGGCTGCAGCCAAAAAACTCTTCATTTTTATTATCTGATCACATCCCTCGGAGTGCTTCGTGTTCCTTTCATTCCCAGCCCCCCCACACCTCTGCACCCATGGACAACAGCTGGGGTTTGGAGGTT